>NW_010304537.1:9862-15289 GCF_000700745.2 Antrostomus carolinensis | reverse complement strand
GCAGTGAAAGAAGCAGTGGCATAAATCACAAATGGGCTGTTCTTTGGTTGAAGATGTATATTAGTGGGAAGGCTATGAAATTAGCATTTGATTCTGGTTCAGCCTGAATTAGCTCAGTGCCAGACCTTGGATTGCAAGCATACTTCTGTCTTTTGCACTATATTTGTTGCACAGTGAATGCCCCCAAAACAGTTTTTTGGGAAGCAAGCTGTAAATACATCCGTGCTTACAGTCTTGAAGGTGCAGGCTGTTTTACAACTGAAGAGGACTGACTCCATTAGAACATCCTTCAAATTTCAGAAACAGAAGTAAGCTGCAACAGTTTCAAAGTAAAGCATTTTTTAATCAGTGTAAATGTATTATTTGAAGAAAAATATAAGTTACAAAGAATCTATGCCAGTAAATAAGCCAATTTACTCAGGATTTTAGTGAAACAGTCTGTTGTTGAAGCTTCTCTTCTTTGAAAGAATTGCAAGTTAGGAGCTACAGAGATGACAGAAAATACTTTTAAAGAAGTTATTTGATGCTTTTGCATTATCCACTGATTAAACAATATGTAGTATGTCTATTTTCCTCTGATTACTTAAAATCCACTCTAGAAATGTGGGATGTGTGCATATATCTGGGTCTGATTTCAAAACAGACATTTCTCAAAATTTCAACTCCCTATGAAGAGGTGGGTGAACACGTTCAAAACGTATTTAGCAAATACAAATAAATGTACTTGAAGACACAGTCAGCTGTGCATGACATTGTGTCTCTGTGATGACACTGGATAGATAAGGGTTTTGTTGTCTGCAGTGGAAAAGACAAAGATGAGACATGTGAGTTTGCACACAAGGGATTAAAAAACAAAACAAAACAAAAAACAACCAACAGATGAGGTAATGTTTTGCAAGGGTTTGAAAAGCAAAGGGACATGGGGAAATAAAAAGCTTTAGTAGCATATTATATCTGACATTTTTGTCTTTCTCTGTGTTCACTCTCACCCACACAACAGATCAGTTCTTAGGTTTTCCATATGTGTTTCCTTTGTATTTTTCATTAATTGTCCTATTTTCTGTAATTAATTGCATACTTCTAGATTTGTTCCTCTACTGAAAAATTCTGATTGATTACTCTCTACATCTTTCCTTTTTTTTTAGCCTGTCTAATCGTTATTATCTTTCCCCCTCAAAACATATTCCCCATATTTTTTATTTTTTTTTTCTGAAGCAACAGTATTTCTCAAGTTGCCATTTCTCATTGAGCTTTAGCAGCATCCTTGTATCTGCTAATTCCCCATGGCTCTGTTGTTCTCTTGCAGTAATAACAGCCTTATTTTTTCCTTCCTGGGAACGCTGAGGTGACTGATACTGGCAGTGAAACTTTCAGAAAAAACCTTCACAATCAGCATATGTAGAAATGGGGTGCTCCTTTCAATGCCACAAGTAGCCATCATTTTGAATGGACTTTTAGATGGTGCACACAACTGTGGGTGCAGAAGGATGCATTATTGCTTTGTGCAGAACACGTGAGCAAGTCTGTATCGGCAACCTAACAATGAAATCTATGCTGTTCCCAACGGATGTCTCAGTTCAGCTCGCACTAATCCACTCGCTAAGACTCCAGTCTAGTTAGGTTGTTGATTTGGTGAGCCCTTCTGTGATCACCAGGAAAGGGAGAAAAGACCTCAGAGAGGCTTGATGAGTAGCTTTCATGTGAAAGCACATTTATATGGAACCTGATCTCTTTTATATTTTTCCATATATTTCTTCTTGGGGATTTTTAATCTGCAGTGGCATTTTTGCCAAAAATTATGTAAATTCATTGTTTCCTTTTCTCCCTTCTTTTTATTTCTTTTAACTTGTAAAAAAAAAAAAAATGGATAAAGGGAGAAAGAAAGGGGTCAAGGACATAGGAGTCTAAAAGGTTTTGAGTGAAAGCAATCACAATATTAACTTATTGAAAAGAATCACAGAGAAGATTGTCCTTTGTCTCACTGTAAAGTTAGGGCTTTATATGAATTTTCTTGTGATTTAGTCACCTGTCATAGAGGAACCAGATTTGCTTAGAGGTTTTGTTTTGGAGAGGTGTTGTTTGTTTATTTTTAAGAACAAAAAAACCCCAAACCCACAACCCTCAAGGCTTCTGATTATGTAGAGAAGGAAAGGTATTGGGTACCATTTTTTCCTGATGTCATAGGCAGAATGACATGTCTTAGGTTTGGGATGGGCCAGTTAATTTTAGATTATTTAGTCATTGCTCAGTCACAGCACTGGACTACCATGTAATAAAAATATAGTGTTGTCTTTACAAAGCAAGATGTAGTAGCAGCCTGTGAGAAAGGTGCTTTCTTTGTAGTGAAGATTGTGTTGCACGTCAGATTTCAACACTGGGAATATAATTGGTTGAGGTATGTATTTCTTGGGTTTCAGCTGTACAAGTGTTCATGAGAACTTGCCATATTTTAAGAGGGGAAAAATACATAAACATTGGTGTCTATGCCACTATAAAACTACCTTTCTTTTGCTTCTTAGGTTGGAATAAGCCTATTTTGAAGGTTCTGGTGATAGGAATTTCTTTGTAGACCAAAGCAGAAGGTGGAAATGTAAGGAAACCAATGTTCGTTTCAAGATGTTTAACCACACAAACGTTTAAAAGCTACATACCTTCTCAAATAGCTCACCTTACTCCTCCAGACCATACTGTTTAACAGTAGCTCTTGTATCACACTTTTCGCATGGTCAAGCTATCAGGAAGTTTTGCAATTTCATTTGTGAATGTTGTGTGCAGTGCTTTAAAAAGAACATTATTTTGTAGCAGAAGTTACAAGTTTTCACGTGATCAAACGATGATGACAGTACTGTGCATTTATCTAGCCCTTTCCTAACAGATTTCTGAATGTTAAGTAGGGCACGATCATTTTATCATATGGTGGGCTTAATCTTCATGTCCTGTCCTTGTCAGATAAATGATCTAGGAATTATCATCTAGTGCTTGAAAGGTCAAAATTCCCACAAATGTATGAGGTCATGATCCTTAAGTGCTGTCTCATTCATTGAGCTCGATGAAATTATGGGAAGAAGTTTTCTGACCAAAGTGGGCTGCATCATTGCTTCATCTTACTGCAGGTCTTGTCCTGAGGCAAATTGCTGAATATCTCCAGAGCTGCTCCTTGACCGAATTGCATGGTCGTCTTGGAGCTCGCTGTTCCTATGGCTGTGGGGTTGGTTGGTTGAGTTACCTCCTCTAAAGGTACCTGGGCAGCAGTAGTCTTTGATAAGAAGAAAAGGTTACCCTGAAAGCAAGAAAGGAAAGATAAAGAATTTTCCAATACCTACATGTACAAAAGTAAAACCCCTTATGCAGAAGTTGCTTTTCTGGCTCTTTGTGTGAGCACATGTTTAAGTCATCTGTATGTAGCGGTTTGCCAGTAGGCTTTTAGCTGTAGTACGTTCTACTACGAAAGGCTCTGGCAGTTATAAAATTTTTATATTTTCTAAACAATTAATCAGAATAAGAACAGTTATTACTTCTTTGCTGCTTTTCTTGGGATTGGAGAGGTGAGGAGAAGCTGGCAAACACCACGCAGACAGATTTAAGAAACTGTAAACGGTGCTTTTACAATCAATAGAAGTTGTTTTAAAAATTCCATCCTTCAGTTCCCTGCTTGTTTCTAGTTACTAAATCTCATGAAAAAGGCACATCATTATCTTATCCTCTGCTCCACCATTTTGGATGTTCAGAGCCCTTGATAAATTAACAGTTAGTCAGAAAAATAAAATTACATTTCTGGATTGGATTTATGATTACTATGCAAATGTAACTGCCATATTCTGATCAGAAAACACATTTAAACGCCTGAAAATAGCAATAATCCTGTTCAGAAGCTACTCCAGTTAATACTTTCCTATATAGAACTGAGTATTCATTAATAATTTCTGGATTGTTATTAGGATTGTTTTATTGTAACATGTAATTTGCTTGAACTGACTAAGTCTTTCTCAAAATGGTTTTAATTACAGAAATAAATGACAAAGCTTAGTGGAGATGCTTATACAACAGCACAGTCATTTTCTGTGTGCCAACTGGAAATTAATTCTTAACAGATGGAATTCACCAATCTGCAAAGAACTAACATGAGGCCTTTGCACCACTTAAAATTTTACTTAATCTGTCTGATAAAGTACAAATGCTATGTCATAGACGCTACTTCTTGGCTTCTGTGCTATTAATCAATTATTCTATACAGCTACCGAAAAAAATGAAGAGTTGGTAATTTTACTGAGGAGGTATTTTGCTATTAGGAGCAATTTTATACATCAACAAGACATACAGCTGTGGGTCAGAAAAAAATTATGGCTCAAAATATTTACTTTTCTTTGCAGGGACTGTGACGTTTATCCTTCTTCCTTCTGGGGGTGTGGGCAGCACTGCTGCAGATTATTTTGGCCTCTTCTTCTCTTCTTGTTTTGTTATCATTCTGCCCGACTCTGTCCTTGTAGCTCTTGTAGTCTTTATAAATCAGTAGGTATGACCTTCTTCCAAATTCTAATTCAGGATAAAGGCTGTAGATAGCCATAATATTAAGCCAGGACTTTAGATGCAACATACCAAGAATAGAAAACCAATATTTTGCTCCTAGTTGATGAGCTGGGTGATTGCAAGTCTCACCTCTTCCTTGAGACTCACTAACTTTATGAACAGCAGTAAAAATGTAGCCCAGGAGTAGCTCAAAAAGTGGAGGTGCACTGATTAGGCTTGACATAAAGAAAGGAGGCATCGTCAATATGGAGAAAATGAGGGTATCAAGCTGAATGACCCTGTGGACTTGAGTAGGAGCAGAGAGATGAATTCATTAGTATCAAGTGCAAAATCACATACTTACGAATAACAAGATATTCAGCTACAAGTTAATTGCTCATCAGTTAGAAATGAATGAGAAGTAAAAGCATGTGGTGTGCTAAATGGCAACAGGATGAGTAAGCCAGTGTTGTGGCCATGGAAAAGGCAATTGTACTGCTGGCCTGTATCAAGGGAGAGAGAACCGGTGACAATCCTGTCCTACAAGATGAAAAGAGAAAGGTATAGCTACATCAGCCAATCACCTCAGCTTTATGTGAAGCCTTGCAGCACATCAGTACTCTTTATCCACGGGAAATGTGTGTGCCTTTATCCTAGTGTACTTCAAAAAAGCTTGACATTAAGGTAGTTACCATAGAGCGTAAGAACTGCTATGAGTTTACATCCTTGCTCATCTGACGTGATCTTGTTCACATTTCCATCCTCTAAAAAACGTGGCTTGTTTTAACACAGCAAAACCAAGACTAGAAGTGAAAATAAATGAGCCAGAGAGGGGAGAGTTGTATTTATGCCAAAGGATTGACGTGACATGAGAGAAAACAGAGATAAACTGGCCACAGATAAACTTAGGTTGGGAATAAA
>NW_010304537.1:5172-9838 GCF_000700745.2 Antrostomus carolinensis | reverse complement strand
CAGGAATAACAGTCAAAAGTGAACTGGTGTGATCAGTTAATAAAAGGGTGCTGTGGAGGTGATGATAAGGGGCTAGCCCTCTTGAAGCAGGAGGTCTCTCCCTGCTCTGCCTTCCTGTAGGATGACTCTGAGTGGAAGGGGCTTGGGGAGGTCTCTGGTCAAACCGCTTCTGCTCAGAGGAAATGGTCCTCCAGATGGATCCAAACAAGAATGACCTAGCAGGGCATCTGGAAAAAAATAGCTAAAAAAGACTTAACAAAGAAATAAATGTTAGACCAGTAGGCAGAACCCAGAGATTTTTCCAAACAAATTTTGCACTAACTAAACATTTAGAAATAATGTAATTAATGAAATAAATTGGATCATCAGTCATGGAGTCCGAGGTAAAATGAGTTGAACATGAAAATTACATCAAGTAAAAGCATAGTGACTTCTGACATTTTATTATATATACACAAGCATTTGCATCTGTATTCTGTACTACTTTTTTTTTAAGTCTTCTTCCATCCTGTTATATCTTATTCATTTGATTTTTTTAATGCATCGGCTACAGCAATATTCTGATAAATATTGAAAAGTTTGTGATTTAAACCTGTCTGTGATTTGAGTTGTAAATATTTCTCATAAACCTAAGGCTTAAATTCAACATTAGGCTGGTTTTATTTATTCTTATTGTTTTAATTTTGTAGCAAGACCAAGCAAGGTTATACTTCATTCATTAACAATAAATGAGGAAATAGTGTAGCTATGCTGTCAAGGAAATGAAAGAGCATAGAAAATACATTCAGGACTATTTAATTAATGTTTCTACTCTGCTTTGTCCTACTTTTTATTCTGTAGTCTTCTTTAAAGCACAGAAAACATTTTTTTTTATAGACAAAGAATAATTATCCTGGTTGCTTTCAATTAAATACATACCCACTTCTAGAATGCCAAATAAAATTCAGTGATACTGTTTTTAAAAAATAGAGGAGGGAGGTCTGAGCAGATGAACCAGTGGTACTGTCTGCTTTTGTAATCTGTGAATATATGAATGTTGTGGCAGCAAGTATGTTCCTGCTTCTTTATTGCTGGAGTTTAGGTGCTAAATCCATGTTTACAGTGGCCTGAAGAAGGGGACACTGATGGAGCCTGGAGAGCACCTGGCTTTGCTGCCCCAGGATGCTGTTGGTCCAGCATAGCTGTGCCATGGCCTTTCTTCACAAGGCTTTGGTGGAGAAACATAAAGCTGGCAGGGAGCCCTGAGGGAGGATAACATGCTCCTTCCCTTCCTTTCTTTGTGCAAAAAACTCCTCCTGTGGCCAAGGAGCTCTCCTTAGCACAGGAGGAGGTACCACCTCCAGAAGTCAGAGCATGCCTGACCTCACGGGCTTAGCTGGGGCAAAGCAGCCATGAATTTTACTGCAAAGAAAAGAAGAAAAAACAGATTTACATTTTGCTTGTTTTGATTCCACTACTTAAAACTAATCTCGGGTAGCTTTTTATTTTCTTGAAAGCTGCTTTGTACTGACTAGCCTTTGGTATTTGTCAGATTCTTTGTTTTCTCCGCGTATTCCCTGCTGGCCTACTCAGAAGCTAGTTAAATTATGAGGATTATTCAGAGCTGCACTGGATAATAAAATGGTCTATTGATTAGTAGACTTCTAATTACTTGTCTCTTAGCATGAAAGAGAAATAAGAAGATTTGATAGTAAACAAAGCAGAAAACAAATAGGGTGTTTCCAACATGTAGGGGTATACATGCTTCTGTGTGGCCTTGTGCATGAGTATTGTAATTTCCAGTTTATTATCATGAGCTTATTTGACTGCTTACAGAACTGTGACTTGCACAAGCAGGCTGTTTGACAGATAATCAGACAAAAATACAACACTCTAATTTTTTTTCTGCAATACCCTGCGTATGCACTGGAAGAATAACATCATGATGAGCAATATGTTTTTGATTTTTCATGTCTTGTCATAATGAAATGAAAGTTATGGCTAATTTGTGTTTTAAGTAGGTATGTACTGATAGAAATGAATATAAATAGCGTGTCAGAGTTTTAGCTTGAAAACAGTGAACACCAGTAGGCAGTGAAACCATTCTGCTTGCATCACATTTCTGCATACTAGTGCATCGTATCAAATTGCCTCTGGACTTCCCTAAAAACAATGCATAGTATGTATTCCACCTTCAAACCAGTTTCTCTAACAGTGCCCATCTTAAAGATGTGTGTGAAATTTTTAAGGATGCAGATCTGCAAATCTGCAAGCCTTGCCTAGGAAGAGAGTAGCACTAACATCCTCTTCTTCTTCATTAGTGCTGAATGGCAGGGTGATGGCAACAGTGCTCCTGAGAGGACTTCTCACTTGTGCTTGTAGGTGACTTCTTCTTCCCAAAAAGCTACAAAAGGAGAGGACAGACTTTGGGATGTTTTGAAAAATAAGGATTGAAATCCTGTCAGAATTGCTGTTGATTTCGAAAGGACCAAGGCTTCTCACCAGCCCTTTAATGCCTCTTCCATGATCCACAAATGAATTTCCATGAATTTAGATGGGTTCTGCATGCCTGTTATTTTTTTTTTTCTTAATCTTTTATTTTTTAAATGCTATGAACTTCAAACAAAAAACAACTAATACTCCTCAACAACAGCTCTGCATATTTCTTGCCCATGGCAAAATGCTGAGTCAAAGCAGCAATTTAATTAAAGTGTGAAAAACATGTAATTCTCATGAAGTATTCAAATTCCTTTTTTGTTGAGGGGTTTTTTTGTTTGTTTCATTTTGTTAGAGCTGTCCAAGTATCAAGGGTTCAGCTTCCTGTTCTGTTATGCCCTTTCAGAGAATATGAGTTTCTCCTTCAGAAATGAAGCAGTTCCCACTGCCTTAAATTTTGCCTGTGGGTTGATTTGACAGTGGTGTAGTTTGCATGGCTCTTCTAGTTCGCCTGGTTTTCCTCCATGGTAAAAACCAGTTCCTTTCAAACCTGCTGGTGGCAGAGAGGCCACTGAGCAGCCCTGTGCTTTGCAGACGCAAGCAGCCTCCTCAGACCATCGGTCTCCTCTGTCACCCAGAGGTTGATGTCAGAGCAAGATATTTTCTGCTAAATCTGAGTTCCTTCATTAGTTTTGCAGTCTTCCTCTAGGCCTGTAATTAGAGTCCTCCTGATAACCAGCACACAACTGCACCCATTAATTTAGCTATTCATTTGAAGGTTTCTCTCTCAGTGTTTTCATCCTTGTGAGCTTAGAGGAAGTTCTGCTACCTTCAACTGCTGCTTGAACCCATTATCCACATCAGTCATCCTTTCCATAAAACCCCAACCCCCAGGCTCGAGGAAGCCCTTAGCATTGCCGCGCTCATGGGAAAACCACCCTGTTTTCACAGAGGGAAGCACGGTGCTGGATGAACAGCCAACAGACACATTGTGTGTGCTTTTGTGGGTGTCTGTCTAGTTATTCAATAGCTGCTTTATTTTTCCACAGAGCATAGAAAAGAGACATGGCCCAGGCTCTGCTGTTTACCTGACAGAACAGTCAAAACAGGTTTCTGATTAAAGAGGCAGCAGTAGACACCCAGTCTCTGCGGGCTTCTCCACATTAGGGGATAATGGAAGTGTTTACTAACAGCCCAAGAAATTATTTATTAGGATATGAAACCTTTAATTTAGAAGGAAGGTTTCACATTCTCATGTATTGTGGAGTTGGGGTTTTTTTGTTTTGTTTTGTTTTTTTCCCCTTATACTCCCACTCTGCAAAATGTAACAAGGCCAAAAATTAATGCATTTGCACATCTATTTTTAAGCTATGTGGGTGTCTCTGAAAAGGTATGATTTTGAAGTAGAACAAATAACATACTCATAGCAATCTTCTCTGAACCAATAAGGTTTTAGACACCCTAAGATCCAGATCAATCAAACCTAACACATTACATTCTCTGCTTTGTTAGTTTTAGATTTAAACTGATTTATAAATGTTGAAATTGCAACAAGAATTCCCCAGATGCTAAAAATGGCTCTAATGGAGCCACATCTGGGGAAAATATGCTGGAAGCCAACACTTCACCTTTCTTTCTGTTCCCCTAAATATCTGGTACAACAGGTTTGCATCTTACGGGATGCATTTCATCATCCCATATACATTTTAATGTAGGCAATCACCCCTGTTATCCATACAGCAGACTGAAATAAGGAGGTAAAGTCTTTCCTGACCCTGCCAAAGCTGATGAGAGAATCACTTTGAATCAAATAAATTCTGAAATATACAATCATATTGAACCATTTAAGTATCAAATGTTGACAAAAGCATGATATGGTATAAATAGCTTCATTGTTTATAGAATATCCTCTCTGCAGTTGTTCCCAGTTTATTTATTTGTGTGCACACAGATGTGCACTATGTACCCAGAAGGAAAGAACACAAAGACTTTTTTTCTTTGTTTGTTCTTAGTTGAAGGAAGAAAACGTGATCTCTGACATGCTGAAGAGCACAGAGTGAAAGGCAGATGTGGGGCTCTGTCTCCTGATCCCACCCACCCCAACTTCTGTTTTCACCCTGTTACAACTTGTGCATCTTCTGGAAAATACACCTTGTTGGTGTGCTGCTGCAGGCACTGGAGCGCTTTCTCTCCTCTTCTTTAGATCCTGTTACTCTTTGCAGGAGGAGAAAATCTTTATGCAACTTTGCTT
>NW_010304537.1:0-5152 GCF_000700745.2 Antrostomus carolinensis | reverse complement strand
TCCCCAGGCTTATCCAAATACTGGGGCTTATCTACCCTTCTGACCATCTCAAGATAATTCAGGTTCCCTCATAAAGCCAGGGCCTGAACCAACATCCACTGAAATGAGAACAGCAGCTGTAAAATTGCTGGGTGTTGGTTTAAAATAACAAATCAAAGAGATTTTGGTCCGTCATTGTGCTGTACTCCCCTTGCCTCTCTACAAAAGAAGCAGGCGGGCCCACGAGAATCCCCTATGGGGAAGAAGCAGCTAGTTTATTTAGGACTTTGAGACCTTTACGGAGGGACAGTCAGTACAGAAACCAAGGCAGATGATGTCTTTACAACAGACAGTGGACAGTCAGGTATGAGTTAAGGAAGCCTTAATACTTCCTAGACTGAACCAGGGGGGCAAAACCCCTTCTGCTAACCAGCACAGCATAGCAAGGTGAGTATTATCTGCCTGTCAAACCTGATGTCTTTGTGTAGCTATAGGGACAAAATGGATCCCAGTGAATAAGTAGTTATTGTCATTCTGGATTATTTTTAATTAGCAAAGTGTGGTCATGATACCTTCAAAATTTCAGAAAGCTGCACTGCGTTTGTCTCATCTGATCTTTCATTTATTTTTCCACTGAACGGTATCATAGCTGCTTCTTTCTGTATGTTTTTGTAGATAGGATCAGTCTAGGAGCAAAATGTCTTCCTCATTCTTCTACAGGTGTTCAGCTTTACATACGCTTCCAACGATATTTAATTTTGTCATTTCAAAAATGCTAAGGTTTGCAGTTGTTTACTTGTAATCATGCTTGGAAAGATTTCTGTACAAGTATCTGACTTCTTCGCCCTCCCTAAATCTTCATCTATGTATCTTCCTAAGTAATTTGTCCCCTCCACCCTAGAAAAAGCAGTGACTACTTATGACTAAACTAGATAGGTGTGAGCAATCAGGTAGCATTAATACTTCCAAGGATAAAAAACGTAATTTATGGAGACAATTGAGACAAAATAAACGTGCTCTATATAATTAGCATAATAGCAGCATATCATCAAGTTTTCCCTATGTATTACTATGACTGTGTTGATTAACCAGGTGTTAGGAGGATTTGGAAAGACCAGAAAAAAAAGGTAAGGAATAATAAGTACGAGGTAATAGGAATCAGAGAATGAAAATATATGTGTGCCTGGCAAAAAGAGTACATTTCATCTGTTTCTTGGCAGCACAGGCTTTGGGACTAAAGTCTGATGGCAGCTGTTAGTTCCAAACAGGTAGGATTGATCTAAATTATGGTTCCTTGAGAGGGTAATTTTTTCCAGTGACAGTTTTTCTGCTTCCATTTGCTTAAAGAAAGAGGAGGATCTTGACCTTTTGAGCAGTGGAAGGCAGTTCTCTTAAAGATTTTCATCACTATCGAGCTTGTTTTCCTATCTGTGGGAACAGAGGTATCTGCAAGGCGGCCTGATGGGTGCAGTTTGGCTGACAGCGTGATGGGAAAGTTCAGACCTCCAGGAAGGAGATTACAGACTTCCTGCCAGAAGGGGGTAATTTTGTCACAGGTGCAGAGTACACTGAGTGTTACAAAGATGACAGAAAGTGTTGACACTGACATTTATTTCCGAGTTTGGTAGTTTGGCAGACTAGAGTTTTGCAGAAGTCTCCAGGGTGAAAGCAAAGATGTCAGGTTGATGACATCCCAAATTCTGTCTTAGCTCTCCTGTGAAAAGAGTAAGGCTCTACTTCCTTAGTACCAGCTCTCTCTGGTTAGGAATGAATTTGTGTATGAGTAATTATGAAATTAAAACCCACAGTGGACTGCAAATCCACACATGCCACAAAATTGTTAAATATGTTTCCCAAGGACAATATTTGGGGGTTTGCAGGTGACTGGACATCAGCAGAGGCCCACCTGAGCATGAGAGATGTGACTCACAAGCTGAAATGCCAGTTTAATCCCTAAGGACATGTAGAAGTTTATACATAAAACTCGCATAACTCTCACATTCATTAAGAGTATTAGAAGTGGTGAGTAATGTATTTCAGCCTATGAAGTGGCTATCTAGAATTGTAGCTACCTGTGCACCTGGATGGATGTATACTCACTTATGGATAAATTCCTGCAAACTATCAAGTGCTTTGGGGTTTTCATCATACCAGGTTTAAGTATGTTATTTGTTCATGCAGGAATTAAAGTATATAAAACATCTCACTCTCATCTCAAATTGCTTCATTTGTGCTTGCCCTTAGTTTAAAATGGATTGTAGGTGCATTTTTTTAAAATATAAAATGGCATCTTAAAAAAAAAAAAAGGAAGCTTTTTTGCTCTTGGGTAGATCTTTTTCCTAGATAAATTACAATAATTTTAACTGCCTGTTCTGTGCAGTAGCGAGGACTTTAATGATGATACGTCTGTACAGTTCTGGTCTAGTTAATGAAATATGTAGCAGATTTAAATCTCAAGTTTGGCTTCTGTTCTTGATTGTATATGTTGGATTTTATGTCATTTTTTTGTGTAGCTTTTTCAAGTGTTACGCTGTTACTGCATTTCAGTAACTATATAAATTTGTCTTTGTGATCTCTCGCTATCCCTCACTATAAAATATGTGCTATACTACTCATTTCCTATCCCTCACTGCATCGACAAGTGGGTTTTTAAGCAATATTTTGTATATATTTGGCAAAATATATACATTCAGCAAAACTCTCATATGCACCTTGAGAGTGTGTGTACTCAAGCAAATTTAGGTTCATCACCTATTTGCATTCAGTGTTTTGTTGGAGGTTTTTTTTTTTAATATCTGGTTGATTCAACAAAGCACTCAGGAATTTACTTAAATGTAATTTCATGAGTACTTAAGTGTAAAGTCAGGTGCATTTCTAAGCGCTTTGCCTTGCTAAGCCCGTAACGCTTACAAGTGTCTTCACACTCTTTGAGCAAAATCTATCCTAACCACATTGTCTATTGGATCTCCATATCACACCATAGCATGTCACACACGATACACGAACGACTGCATCTCTATGAGAAGCCAAAAAAAAAAAAAAAAAAAAAAAGCCCTGAACTTGGTTAGATGGAGGGATATTCTCCAACAGAAAAGAATTCCATTACAAGCTGGTTGTTGCTGGGCACCCAGAATCTGTACATGACACCTTTCTGACCCAGCACAGCTCATAGGGAGCTGTGCTCTGCAGCATTTCTCCTGGCACTCCAAGGCAAGGCTTCCCAAACAGCATCCCATCCTCACAGAGGTCTGCTCAGCATTTGAGGGGAGTCAGGATCTGCCATCCCTCCTCTATACTGTTGCTGTCATTGCTACATTTGTCCCCTGAATAACAACACACGGGACATACGACAGTCCATTACTGTTAATGGTGTTATTGTAGAATCATACTACCGAAAAATACTGCCTCAAGCAAAATATTGTAGTTAATTTAGTCCTGCCTTTCAGGAAGGCGCATGTTGGGGTTAATGAAAGTTTGACTTAGTGAATGTGAAAGGGCCCCATTGTTTGGACTCTGTGAAATGGTATTTAGTATTCTCAATTAGATAATTCTCTTAAGGAAAACAGGAGTGGTTTTCTTATTCATTTTTGTCCTCCACATGAACTCCTTTCATTGAGGACACAGCCGTGACAGGGGTTTTTGTCAGGCAACCCAGGGAAACCAATGCTGATGCCAGAAGGGCAGTCAGAGCACAGCTGCAAACTATTACCATTGCCCTTGCTGTCCTCTACCCTGGTCCACAAGAAGGGATGGGCAAAAAAGGCTGGAAGGATTGACTGTTGCCACCCCCACAAAAAAAAAAAAAAAAACAAAAAACAAACAAACAAAAAAACCTGCACAAGCAACCACGTAGTTATGGCCTGATGGTGTCCTCTGCCATCTTCACAAAGGGGAAAAGTGTATAGTCAAGATCTCAGGATTTCTAGGGTGCTCCTTGGAGGGCCAAGAGTTACTCTGAGTGGAAATGCTGAGAGATTAACAACTGTGGGAGCTATCAAAATATAATGTCCAGCTACAGGGGACCTTTTAATTTTTGTGGCCCACACTAGAAGAAAGCAAACTTAGAAAAAGACATGTAGAACAAGTGAGTATAGTGCTTTCTGCACCACCCACTTGCACATTATCTTGAAGGTTGCCATCTCAGGGTCAAGAGTCAGGTTCCACCACAAGGCAGGTAGAAGCAACTCAAGGCAGAAACTTTTTTCTAATTAGCACCATGTAGCACAGACACACATTTAACAAACACTAACACCACTTCCAACCAGCTACGCAGTGTTTATTTCACCATTAACTACCTTTGTTTCGACTTAATTGCAGCCAAATAATTGTAGACGGTGCCTGTGTTCAGCAAGCAGCCTTGATGCTCGCTAACTGGGTTGTTATTTGTCAGTTCATTGGGAAAAAAAAAAATAAAGCCGCAGACGCCTTTTACACATGCTTATAATTTAATAAGTAAATATTAAAAACCTAGGCTCTACTATGCAAGTCTGACAAATTACTGAGCCAGTTTGGTCTACACCTGAGGGTTGAACATTGCTCTGTGTTTAGAGAAGTTTATCATACAGAGAATTATCTTATTAATCCATCTCAACTTATTTTCCATTATTAAGTACATCAGCTTTGTTTTACTGCCATGTGACTTGGCCGTTAGCAGTAACATAGATGCAGATGTGTGGTTTGTTAAGTGGTGTGGCAAGTTCCAAAGGTCTTTAGAAACATGCAACACACGATGGCACTAAAATGGATGCAAGGGGGAAAGGAATGTTGGGGCAACATTATTGTCTCTCAGCTCCTGTTAGGGGAAGGGCAAAGTTAATTTTCACCTGACTTTTTAGTATGGCACTTGTCTTTTTCTTTAGTATAGATGGACATTATGCCAAGTAGTTTTGAGGGCTTCTGGAAAAGCCCTACAGGAGAGTGGGCCTTGGTGACTTTTAACTCTTGCAACTGCTGGGATTAGAGGAGGGGTGAAAAGGGAAAAAAGAGGGGGGGGGGGGGGGGGGGGAGGTGGAATTATCACCAAGAAAAATCAAAAGAAAATTTTATTGTTTTAAAAGTTGTTGAATAAAATTATTGTTGAGCATTATCACCAATGTATATTGTTCTAAAAGTTGTTGAATAGACGCTATGGTTGGAGTTTGTTGGGTTTGTTGACTAGCTTCAAAGTGTTTTC
>NW_010304536.1:13480-54672 GCF_000700745.2 Antrostomus carolinensis | reverse complement strand
TTAAATTATCCCCGATATCGGATCAGGACAGGGAGTAGTACTCAGTACTCATACCTTTAAATGGTATTTTTCAGGTTTCTTTTGTCCCCTAGGAAGACAGTTCAAAAGTCTTAAGGAAGCTTTGGGGAAATACACTCGTGTCCTAAACCGTGAAAGAGTTTAATGAAAGCGGTAATGGATATGCTTAAATAGTGCCTCAGATTCATTTCTAAAACTACCATAAGTTTTCTCAGTTTAGACGTGGAGCCCTCCTCTGGGTATTACATCTGCTCTATATAATGGAATGGAAGAAGAATAAAAGCAGATTTACAGTAGAGGGAACAGCCAGCTTTTAAGCTCTGCCTGCTAGCCTTGTACAAGCACTTTATTTTAAAAGCTTTCAGACACGAATGACAAACTGAACACAGCCCAATGCTTCCAACTTTCTAGAGGCCACAAGGCCAGGTCTTTCTAGGACATCAGAGGAGCCTCTGCTAAATCCAGGCAATGTTTTTTTGCTCCCCAGATAGCCTTCCTGTACCCTCTCACCTGTACTGTTGTGCTGGCAGGTCTGATGCACAGAGACGACTGGCCAGCCCTTCGAGTCATAGGTAAATATTAGACAACTGAGGTTTTTAGGGAAATGGACAAAGTTTCATCACTGCTATGCCATATGGGCTACTGCACTCATCATCCCCAGTCCTCTGTGTTACAGCAAAGCAAACCAGTCTGGATACATGAAAAAGTTGTTCAGTGAGTCCCAGAAGATCAGAAATCCCTTGCCAATATACTAAGAGAGGAAAAATCCTTCCTAACTTGACATTAATAATTTGTTAAACAGGATGAAGGGGAAGAAAAACTCCCAGCTACAGATTAATTTAATTGCAGACATTATGAAATACAATTGGTATCTCAGCAATTTTCAACATTTTTCTTTCTCCGAAAGAAGTTTTGTCAGTACTGTCTAAAACAGAAAAATATATTTGTTGGTCACATGAAAAAAACCTCACTGCTACTCATTCTTAATCCAGAAGTTGGTCTCCAGTGTCTACAGAGCCCATCTTTTCCTGTTCCCACCTTTGTTTAAACAGACCCATCCTCAAGTTTTTCTGAAATCTTTGAAGTACTGTTGCAGTTCAAGAAAAATCTTTCCTAGCACTTTTTTCCCACCCTGATCAGGGTTCTTCAAGACTTCTCACTGCAGTAACATGCAGAGTTACACAGAATCAGCCCATGCCCCTTTTTACAGCATTTTTTCTGTTGGCTGGTAGCAATGTTTCACTGTTCAGCGTTTTGGCTGTGGTGAATCCTAATGTCAGGCTCCTGACTTGGAGATGAAGATTCCTTCTGGCTACAGACCTAATAACACCGATGACATTGAGATCTGCCATTTCTCTCTTCCTTTGGCAAGGGAGTAGTTTACTTGCAGCCTTTCCTATGGCAAGATAGGACATTCCCAATTTTCATCAAGCAATAGTTGAAAGGTGTTTTGTTTCCAAGGACATGTAGAATGTGTCCTGCTAATGGATAATCTCCTTGGCCACTTCACTATGGAAACAACTGTGATTACTATTGTATCAGCACCAAGAATTTCTGTCGCTTTTCTGATGTGTGCATAAGCAGACAAGACCTGCAACTTGTGAGCAGGAAAGAAGAGAGGGAAATGATAGTCCAGGGCTTGGCATCAAATGTTTGAGTTCACTTGTGTCCCAAGATGTCATGTATGACCAAATCCACTAAATTTATTTGTGATACTGACTCTCACATGCAGAATCACAGCATTTCTCTACCAGCTACAGACACTGAGATGCTAAACACATTAGTGACTGTGCATCACAGACAGATTTTCAGTAAAGGGAGGCAGGGAAGTAACTTAGATTCTTTAGCAATGGGATTACACAGTGTTTAAAAATGTCTTTCTGTTGTTTTGGCAGCTGAAATGCCTGCAAGTGAAAAGACTAGACACACTTCTGCTTAGTGCTTCCAATTATTTGGCTTAGGATGGCTGGGTACACTTTTCTGTATCTGCCAGAGCACCATCTGACTGGCCTTCAAAACAGACTCTGTCAGAAAAAACTCTTAATTCCTCTGGCTTTTCAGTGTTTTCCTCATTTTGTTTCTCCCTCAGTCTGGAGAAGAGGTACACAGTCATTTCCTGATTTACAGGGATTATCATAATTCTGATGAATCTGAGTCTGAGATTTTGCTGAAGACTGCTTATGATGAAATTAAAAGAAGAAATATTATGGTTTTTTGTTTCTCTGTGAGATCTTTATTTAGAACCTGAGGATGTATATGAAAGCACCCTGTTGTTTGCACGTACATTTTACTGACTATAATGAAAAGGCAAATAATCAAGCTACAGCAGAAAGGGTACTGCACAGGCTCATATTCTCATTGTCAAGTACCACTTCTCCAAGCCCAGAAGACTCACTTGTATTGAGATGTCTGCTTGAAATGGGCCCACAGTTTAAAGAAATCTGACAAAAACATGAGTCTTCACACTTTTTATGTCCATGGCAGCCTGTTCTCCTGACTTCTTTCTGGTGGTGAGGCCAATATTTTCAAAGCTTCTCAAGATCTGAATGGTGTCTTTCCATTAAAATTGCTAGTATTTTGACACTGAAGCCTTTAGGTAGTTCTAAATATCTCTCAGTGAACAATTTTCAAGGCAGACAGGTTCTTCTGTATATCTTGGAGGGGAGCAGAAAGATTCCCACCCAGTGTTAACATACCAACAGTATTTACAATATATTATATTACAATATATTATTATATAATATGTAATACTGTATAATTGTTTATAATAATAAAAATATTGGAACTTACATTGGTAGATGTGTAGAAAAGTCTCTCCTAGCTTGCTTGTGAGAAGAGGTTCTGGCAAGTCCCTGAAAAACTGCTTTACCATGTCTGCCACATCATATGCTGACTGGTCTTCATAGTTTACATTTTCTGGGGAGCTCTCATTCATCTGACGTAGGGCTTGGATTCGGGATTTCACTCCAGATTTTCGAAACAGACCTACCTAAAAAGGCACCATGTTGAATTGAGTAAAAAAAAGAAAGTTACTTAAAGAATATATATATCTATTACAGGGGACTTTGATCACAACCAAAGCTTGTGTTGCTTATTTTACTCTAGGCAAGAGCAAGAGAAACATTTGCAAATGTGATGGTCATGACTCGCCCACAGTCTCGTAGGCAAGTGCACGCTCTCATGGCAGGACTGTAGGAGTTAATAACGCTGCTGCTCTGTATCCCATCCTAGAAGGAGAGTTCAGAGCACATGTGGTTTCCCTGCTGCCTGAAGAGTTTAAGCAAGATGTTCCGCTGATATAAATCAGCAGTGGCTTGCTTGGCTTGGGTGACTGTCTGTTGATTTACTACAGCTGAGAATCTGGTTCCTCATGTTTATATGGGTATATATTTTGAAGACTAACAAGAAAATATTATGCTCAGCTAAGTAATAAATGGTGTGGCAAAAGATTAGTACATCCTGGTAGAGCTTTAAAATCAAGCTCAAATCTATTTTTTTCCCTTCCTCCTCTCTGCTTCCAACAGTGCCCTCAAATCCCACTGAAAACACCCGATCGAAAGCAAGGGCCACAGAGGGATTACTTGGGTGGTGTCACTAAGATACATTTTAATCCTGTTTGCTCTCTACTCTAAAGAAAGTGGTAATTCTTCAAATGATGCCTTCAAGTGCCTTCACTGAAGTGCTGCCCTTTTGCCGTCCTTCTTGCCAGTGGAATTCCCCGGGGCGAATTCCTGAGCCTCAACCACATATTTATTCCCATGTGAGTTTACAGTGTTTCACTTGGGAAGTGTTAGCACTGTTTTCCTTCAGTTTTGCAGGGAGAAAGCTGGGATAGTGAGAAAAACCTATGAAAAAGCTGCATTTCAGGTTTGGAGTTATAAAATTCAGTTCCTCCATGCCTGCTGTTTTGCTGGTGGTCTGTTCAGCTTTCTGCGTGGCGTAGTCCACTAACAAAAATGTGCAAAGGCAAGGAAATAATGCCTTTTGGCCTTCCTCCCCTCACTTCTGACAGCAGAGTTCATATGGGTCCCTCCTCTCCCTAGAACACTTCCCATGCTCAGGAACATGCTATTTAAGACTTTTGTTAACTTGCACGTTAATGACACTAATTACATACTATGCAGCTCTGTGAGGGGATGTATTTATTTATATGGAGATGAACTGCTACACCAGACTGGCTGCAAGTGGCTCTTCTGCTGTGTTGTCTTATGATGAATTTAGCATTGCTCATGTGCTATATTTATGTGTAGGAAGTAAAGAACTGGAGGATGCCCTGTGTACATCTCTGTGCTCTGTATTTCTGTTCACAAGTGAAGCTCTGCTCTTCATTCTGACAAGAGAATACAAGAAAGAGCATCTGTCTCTTTTCATCTGGTTTTCCGTTTCCCTTTTCCTCTTAGAAATGTGTGCTGAAGATGCAGAAGGACCCATGCTACTTCTATCTAAAAAAACCCCCAGTTTTGGCATGTGGTAGATAAATATGAGAGCAGAGACTCAGTTCTCTGCTTTTGATGGAAAGTGTCCTTGCTGGTATAACGAACCTTTAAAAAATTCCAGCTAAGTTTGATTCGAGAGGTCAGACATCAAATCTCACCTGCACAATCTCCTGCTGCACATCATTCTGCTACTCTTGATCTTTGATTTTGTTTAATGCTATTTATCCAAACTCCTATTTCCCTTTTTCTTGGAAAAAATCATAATTAATGAAAGAGGACAGTTCTTCACTTGATAGAAGAAGATGTTTTAGGCTCTGTTCTGCAATATTACAGACTCATTCTGTAAATAAAATGGGACTATAAATCCAGTGATTTATCTGAGGTTAGTTTGGCCCAATCTCTTTATTATCCACATGCTGTGGATCATCTGCCCTGCAGGTAGCCATATGATGCATGACAGAAATAAAGATGCAGTTGACAAAGGCAAAGCAGTTTCTATTTCACAAGCTGAAACTGAATAATCTATCCTACAAATAATAATGCTGAGGCTTCTCATACCATCTTAGATGTTTCATGCCAGAAGCCAGATCTTAGAATGATTTAGAGCAACCTCAATTTTACCAAGAGTGTGCAGTAGAAGGTACGCATAGATGTAGTAGAGTGTGCTCTGATGCCTGTTCAGGACTCTAGACTGCCTTCTGCAGTGCACAGAAGAGACACATAAGCAAGATGCTGGGGGAGACTGGAAGCTGCTGAGACCTCTGACTGGGCATGAGGAGACTTTGAATTAAATGAGAACAAAGGGAGTGACTGTAAAGGAGAGAAGCTGAATTGCCTGGAGAGTTTTGAACTAGAAAGGTTTTTGGTGGAAAGATATTTTAAATGGTCCTGATCTGTACTTCTCCTCCTTCATTTTCTAGTCAATATTTTCCCAATTCCACTCTGAGTTGAAACTCAAGCTGAGTTGAAATGGCCCTTCACATATCTCTGATGCTTCCCAGCAAGTATACCCTTCCTCTTGGAGCAGATATTTGTCTGAGACTGCCCATGGACACTCCTTTTGACCACCTCAAATCTCTCAAGAGCTTTTTATTTCTCTTTAATTTTACCCTCCCTTTTACTTTCTCCTCCATTTATCCCCCCTCTCTTTTATGTTTCTTCCTATTGCTCTGCTTCTTAGCTGACAAGACCATCCCCATCCCCACATGTCCTGTTCCTCATGTGCGGCAAGTTTCTCCTCCAATCCCATCACTGATTCCAGGCTCACTGCATCATTTTTATTCCTACCCTGGGTTTCCCTGCTCAGTACACAAATCCAGATTACCACAGCGATAACCAGGCCTGTTAGCTACTGAATATATTGCTTCTAGTTGTCTCTATGCACCTTCTATTAATACATTTCCAACAGGCTGTTTCTCCCACCCCTCAACCTCTGTGCTACATGTAGCAGGCAGAACTCATGTCACCTCAGTTTTGACACACAGAAGTTAGATGTCAAGGTCTGACCACTACAGAATCTCTTTACAGTCAACAGAGAGAAAGGATAGGAAGAGCTTGTGTCTCCCCACTAGCTGTAAAGTGGACATGGCTGTGATTCACAGTTGGGGACTTAATTTTTAGGCTTCCATTTTGGGAAAGATGACTGTCACCCAACAAAACATGAACAGCAACCAGAAGAGTGATCAGAAAATGGAAAGATTCAGAACCTACCACTTCCACCCTTTTTGTATGCTCAGAACTAGTAAAATGCTGGTTGCTCCTTTTGAACTTACAACTATCTAAAAAGAGTTATTGGAAGGAGTCATATGACAAAAGGTCAATAATAGTAGAGGACTGAACTCTAACAGCCAGGGGGTTTCTCCCAGTCCTGTGTTCATAAAGACACATATCCTCATCCTTAGGGGAAGAACAGTAAAAATATGATTGACATGTTCCTGCTCTGTATCTAAAGAGAATCAAAAAATCTGAAATACTTTGAGCATGAGGGTCTCCCAGCTGGCTTGTTGCAGCTCAGAACACGATAAAAGGAAACGTATTGTAATGGCTTTGGCATTGAACCCCTGCTGACCTAACTCTATCTGGATATATCTGACTTTGTCAACAGAATACTTTGAATATTTTGCTGAGTTTGCTCTCTATTCTTGGACTTTTCTTTCTTTGCTAAGTAAATAAAACCTTTTGTACCATATCTTGTGAAATGGTGAATGCAGTTAACCCTCAGTGGCAATAGTCAAGCATAAGTAGTGCAGATATGGGTAGAAGCTGGGTGTCCTGATCTCTGATTCAATAGACATTAAGTTTTCATATAATTCTTTGGGGCAAGCTTTTGTATACAAATCAGCAGGACAGTTATAACTACAAGAGTTCAACAGAGTAGCTGGATACACATCTTGAAATGGCAAACCATTAGTATTGCCACCAAGTCTCAAATCACCAGAGGGGATCTGGGCCCAACATGAGATATAACAGTCTTCAAATAATTCTAGGACTAAGTACAAAAAGCTTCACCATTGCTTGCTTAGGGTGGCTTTTCAGAAAAAATCAGCCAAGTCCCTGGAGCAAAGTTCAT
The DNA here is from genome assembly GCF_000700745.2 of Antrostomus carolinensis. Lineage (NCBI taxonomy): Eukaryota > Metazoa > Chordata > Aves > Caprimulgiformes > Caprimulgidae > Antrostomus > Antrostomus carolinensis. The sequence continues at coordinate 47,649 of NW_010304536.1, read as the reverse complement.
ACCTGATCAAGACAGTTGTTCCGTAAGTAGCGTAGCGCTTGCTGTATGCTCTGGGGAAGAGGTTGTCCTGTTCTTTGGACATGAACTATCAGAGGCACACCGAATACGTTCTTATCCTTGTAGTCAGGGACTTTCATCCTCTTCATGAACTTTGGCACAGACCTGAAAATTATCATAAAGAGGCTGCATGAAAATATCAGAGTATTTACTCAGTCTCTCTGAGTAACACTGCTGGCAGAAATTGTTAACTGGGGCCACACCTTTTTTATAAAGGTGGTGAAATAATATTTAATGCACAATAAATGGACACTTTACAATCTGTGTAACTGATGCATTTTTTGACAACTTTTATAAGTAGACGGTCTCTGGCTCTAAGATGCAGCATTAACAATGTTATACACAGTTGTCATCCAGAAGCCAACATGGTTTAAAGCACCCATTAAGGATGCTCAAAAGGAACGGCACAGCAAAGCACAGTGGAGAGGGTATCTAAGAGAAAAGGAGGTTCAGTCCTCTAGCATGCTGAATGACTTTTATACTACCAGTTACACAATTTAGTATCTCTATTGACTAAGAATTTACAGTAATAAATGATGGTGGGAAATCCCTATGTACCAGATTAATCCCTGGTTTTATGATTAATTCTAGTTGAGTAACTTAAGTGAAGCTGGTGAGTTTGCTTTCTTCCAGAAGTGATGGTGAAAACAAGAATAAACTGTATTCCTTTTGAGGGAGTCATGAATGCAGTGGAATTAAAAAAAAAAAAAAAAAAAAAGTCTGAATATGACCTGAATGTGACAAAGATTTTTCTCATCTATGAGGGAAGAAGATAAAATTTGGATTAAATAACCTACTGAAAGAGTACAGCATGTAACTTTACAGATATTTAGAGTGCCACTCTTATAAATCCATAGAGACCGATTCTACAAACTGAAGAAGTATCTGTCAGGAGGGAAAACCTCTGTACAGACATCAGGATCTAGAGTTTGCTGTATTCTAGTCTGCTTATTTGGAGTTGGTTAAGGTGAGACTCATTTCAGTACAGACATCATCAGCTAGCCACAGGGACCTGCACCAAAGGAGAACAGTGATCTGGGGGTTCATCTTACTGAATTTTAGCTCTCTAATAGAGATTTAGAAAGAGTTAGCAGTCCAGACTGCCTCTATTCCCACTGTGGAGTGAGGGACCTCTGGAGGGGGACCCAAACCCTCAGCCTTGGATAGAATAAGCAGCCTTTGGTGTTGTCTGCCTTTTTCCACTGACCACAGACAGCCGACCCGACTTGCTCAGATTAGACTTAAAACTTTTCAGAGTGGCTGATGTCAGTGAGGTGGATCTTGCATGTAGTCCCTTGTATCTGTTTTTCCAAGGCAAACTTGTCTTATCTAGCTCATAGCTGAATTTAGTGGGATTTTGGTGAAGTGCTTTGAACATGGAAAATCACAATGTAAATGTCAAGTCATATTATTTTTGGACTCGGTGTCTCTGTGTATTAGGGGAAGTTTCTGTTATCCTTTTGATTATTTCTCAGATACTTATAATCTTTTATCTACGCCCTTTTCCAGTCCAGTACACACTGTCTGCGTGGCCCATTGGGTTCGTATACTATTAAACATGCAGATTTCTGTGGCCAGTAGTACAGAAGGAGCCACACTGCCAGCATTCATGTCCATCTGCCCTCCCTCCACTCTATGCATGACCAGGTATCTCTGACAGCTTCTACAGCTGCCAGCTCCCTCTAACACAGGTCCAGGAGGACTAGGCTAAGGCTTGCATCTTTTGATCTGCAAAGTCCCGTAACTGTTCTAACCCTTCTTTTAAAGCACAAACAAACCAGCATCAAATACATGAAGTATTATCAGCAGCTGTTTCTTTTCGAATCACAAAAGTAATTCTGGGGAAGACTTACTGTAAACATTTCCTACTTTTAATCACTCTCTCCCACTCCTGTTTATTTTTTTGGAACTGGAGTGTTGTTAGAGAGGCCAGGGTTGTCTCTCTGTTAGAGAACAGGAATGAAGTCAGATCTCCAGGATCTATTTCTGACTTTGCCACTGAGTCACTAGGCAGCAATGGATTAAAGAGGACAGCTTAAAATTCTACAGTTGAAGTCAGTTGTTCCTCCCAATTGCATTTACTATCAGAATAACAGAATTAGGAGAAACTATTTTCTTCTAAAAAATATCTCTCTTCCAGTTATTGATAATACTCACCAGGTCCAGCCATGTTTGTTTGACATGGAGTATTTTTCCATGATGGCAGTAAGACGAAGCAAAGAGAACTTTTGCAGTAGATTCAGTTGGGCTGCTGACTGATTGCTGATGTGAAGTGATGCAATGGAGTGGCTCAGGCGATGAGAGATTTGGAAACTATGCCATCGTAATCGTCTTTAGCAAAAGAAACAACAGAAAAATCAGACAACTGCTTTAACTGGGCAGAAAAAGATGGTATACTGTGAGATAGGGCTGGGCAACATACAAAACACACATACACATACACAAACACATTATGGCTTGTGGTGTGTCAACTGAAAGAACATGTAGCTTGGAGGCAAATGGAGACATTGTTGGGAGACATTGCTTGGAGACAGTTTGCTCAATCTCTTTAGTTTTGGAAATGCCCAAGCTTTGTTTCTTTAACATGAGATTCACAAGTGGGTGTGGGTCCCATCCATACACTCAGGGAAGCAGTGCTGCCTGCTGTGCCCTTTAGTCCACACATTTCCTACAGGATGTGGGAGATCCAGATTCAAACATTCTCTCCCTGATTCAGAACTGGGATTTGATGCCTGGTCCTTCACCTCTCAGGGGACTGGCCAGACCACCAAGGTATTTGGAGATGAGGTTCTCCAAATATCTCTATTATTAAATACTGCAGGATTTTTTGGAGAAAGGTTTGAACCCTGTGTCTCCTTGGCAAGAGTCATAACCACCAAGCTATTGAGCCATACACATCTTCTCTTTACACCAGTGCACTTTCTCTATATACTGGACACATCAGAAAAAAAAATCATTTCAGTTTCTTGTTTTGCTGAACATGAGTTCTGGCTCAAATCCTAAAAACTTTGGCACTGTTCGTTTACTCAGTAGTTTCCTCGAGTTCACTTGCTTGTGATGGTGGTGAGCAAGCATGGACAGCAGTAAACCATGGCCTGGGAGAATCCTGTGTGAGGATGTGACAAGACTGATGGCAGATCAGAAAATACCAGTTATTTTCTCACTGCTTTTGAATGTACAAACCCACCCTAGACACAGCAGCATGGACCCACAAAGGCCTTTACCCAGGACCATGCTCCCTTGCTCAACAGGAACTCATCTCTCTGACTTAAAGGGACACATTTTTAAAGCAGACCAGTGCATAAAAAAAAGTGCACAAGGCTACTGATGCATAAGTAATGGGATGCATAACTCAGAAGACAAATTGAAAATACATCCCACAACCCATTCAGGATCCTACTATGTAATCAATGGATCTAGAGAAGAAAAAAAAGAAAAAGGCCGTAGTTTTCTTTATAAAACCAATTCTCTATTGATTCCACAAAAGAATTTCCATAGCAGGATGTCCCTTCTTCCAAAGTCATAGAATCATAGAATCATAGAATGGTTTGGATTGGAAGTGACCTCAAAGATCATCTAGTTCCAATCCCCTCGCCTTCAGCAGGGACACCCTCCACTAGACCAGGTTGCTCAAAGCCTCATCCAGCCTGGTCTTAAACACTTCCAGGGAGGGGGCATCAACAGCTTCCTTGGGCAACCTGTTCCAGTGTCTGACCACCCTTACAGTAAAGAACTTTTTCGTAATATCTAATCTAAACCTCCCCTCTTTCAGTTTAAACCCATTTCCCCTTGTCTTGTCATTAACTGCCCTTATGAAAAGTCCCTCCCCAGCTTTCTTGTAGGCCCCTTCAGGTACTAGAAGGCTGCTATGAGATCTCCCCGGAGCCTTCTCTTTTTCAGGCTGAACAGCCCCAACTCTTTCAGCCTGTCTTCATAGGAGAGGTGCTCCAGCCCTCGGATCATCCTGGTGGCTCTTCTCTGGACTTGTTCCAACTGGTCCATGTCTTTCTTATGTTGGGGGCTCCAGAACTGGACACAGTACTCCAGGTGGGGCCTTACAAGAGTGGAGTAGAGGGCAGAATCACCTCCCTCGACCTGCTGGCCACGCTTCTCTTGATGCAGCCCAGGATACGGTTATTGGCCTTCTGGGCTGCAAGCGCACACTGTCTGCTCGTGGAAAGTCCCACCCTTCCCTGGGAAGTCCCCATCCCCATACAGGATGAATACAACTGTAATGGCACCTTCTGACTCCCAGGCTGAGAGCCTCTGCCTCATTATATTATATTTCACAGTCTATGGATTTGTGTACAAAATTTTGCTACCTACCTGCTCGGCCTTGTGAGCGATGCTCCCACCCCAGAGTCTCTCCTGTCCCTAACACCAGTGGCTTCAGATTCATTCAGGGATGTTCCATCTCTGTCCATGTCACTTGGTGTGGTCCGGCCATCAGAGACAGAGTGTCCTTCAAAATCAAGTGTGATCTGTGTGGGTGACTGGAAAGGCAATGATGGAGATTCCCTGACTGATGCATCATCACCTGGCAGACCTGGCAACACATTCTTTGACCAGCCATCTACCACCTCCTGGAGTCCACTGACATGTTGCAAAATGTCATCTAAATGAGGAAAAAGGACATCTTTCTCTAAGTCCAGGAGGTCCCCAGTACTAGCATACAAGTGGGAACCTGGCACATTGTCATAAATACTAATTCTGCTCTCTTTAGGACAACAAGCCATCAATCCAGACTCTTTTGGAGTAGAGCACTTCTGCTTCACCAAAGATATGCTGCCTGTCCTCCAGTTTACACTATTACTGCTGTCTGTAGGCGAGAGGCTTTCAATAGAAAGTGCCTTTGGGAAGGTCCCTGGTTTGTGATCCTTGGGAATATGCACAACCAAGTTTTCTTGGGAATGAAATTCATTTTTGCGGTTTTGGTCCACCACTTGCCGTAAAGCCGTTCCTGCCAGAACATCTAGGTCCTCCAGGTACATCCCACCTCTCTTGTTTGCTTCATGGCATTTGCGTTCCTTCAAACATGGTGTGCTCACCCCACTGCTGCTGTTTTCAGACTGACTGCTGTCACTGCTGGATTTGGCAGAAAAAGAAAGTCCTCTTTTGACGGAATCTTGTCCTAAGTTTTGGAGATCACCATTGACTATCTGTACACAGTGCATGTCCTTCAAGGACTTTGGCTCATACTGGAGAACAGGTCCACTTATCTCTAAAGGACCTGTTCTTCCTGAGCCTTTTAGTTTTCCATGCACACCTTTTGCTTTTAATGTCTCCATGCGTTTTAGAAAAGTTTTGGCTTTGGTTCGTGTTGGTTTCTCATTCTTCAGGTTGTCCTTAGGGGACAGGGCAGTGTTTATCACAGCAGAGTCTTGCAGCAGTGTGCTTTCTACATCATGCTGGCCAGAGCAGTCATAGGTCTCCCTGGCAGCACTGGTGATGCCGGATTGACTCCTGTTGTCACTTCCCCCACTGCTCTCGCTGTGAATAGATGAGACCTCAGGTTCACTCAGATCTGTAAGGACACTCTCACTGCTCGTTGTATTTTTCATTTTAATGTCCCCAGAAGATCCATGTCTGTCTGATCGGTGAAGCAAAGCATCAATATCGTCCACCCGCGACCATCGTCTGCTGGTTCTTTGGAAAGTCCATTTATTACTGATAGCACAGAGGTCTTCTTCATCTGAATCTTCACTCTGGAAAACAGCAAGTGGCACATGTTAAAAGCAGGTGTTTTTACTTGTTATTTGAATTAATGTGATTGTGCTGCTCCATGAGTAACAGGTGGTAAAGTCTCCTTGAACCTAGTTTATGAAAGATTGGTCATCAGCCATTTCATAACACTCTCTTTCATTTAATTGTAAAGACTGCAGTACACATCCTAACAAGGAAGGAATAAAAACCTGCTCTGTGATAGGGGGCTCATGAGTCCCATCAGTGCCACTTTGCTTCTGTGGGGTGGATTGCCTGTGCACTGAACTGTGTAGAACTGATGCCCATAGTGACTGTTTAGAAAAAAAAAAAAAGGGTTTAGAAAGGTCCAAGTAGAGGGATCCTGACTTGAGGGGATGGTACTACACATGGTAAAGACTGGGAAGTAGCTGGGTACTACAGCAATGTGAGCCATTTAAGAAACCAAGATGGCAAATATCCAGTGCTGCACTTAGTTTTGCAGTGAGAACTAACTAAACATCTATAAACTTCACAGACCAGGTACCTCTAATAAGATTTATGTTTCAGGAACATAATTACAGATAAATAGCCACGATGCTTAAAATAAGAAAATGTATTTGGAGGTATCACTTAGGGCAGGTCTGAGCACAGGCAAAGGAAGACAGTGAAGGCAGCTGTGGGGAGGAGGAGCAGCCAGGCTCAGTCTGGGGGGGGCAGCATCTACAGTTGAGGTGAGCTTTCTTACAGCGGCAACCACTATCTGCATTGCCTTTGCCATCAGAGGCAGCCCAAACTTGATGACCTCCAGACTGCCCCACCATCTCTGGCTTCTCCTCACCTCTCCTGAGGCAGCAGCAGCCCCACAGCCCTTCCTGGTCTCATCCCTCAGCCTTAGGCATGCGGAGTTGTGCTTATGTTTAGGCAGCTCCAGGAGCTACTCTACAAGGCAGACAATATGTGCCTTGAGAAAAAAAAATGGATAAAAAAAGCTATCCTATAACATTTTTCTCATCTGTTTGCTCAAACACAAAAGCTACATCTTCAGCATGAAGCGCGCAGTCAGTGTCGAACTCACTCTTCTCTAAGGATGCAAAGCCCACAGTTGCTAACGAGTATCCTTCCCCTGACTTTGAACTGGGTTTATACTGCATTATTCTTGTACATTTGTTTTAAAGCAAAACAAACTAACTTCACCTACATGACATCCAAAGAGCTCTTCACATTCTTGGAAGCAGTATGAAAGCTGTAAAATATGACAGGCTGTCAGACTAAAATGAGGTGCTAAACCAGAAAGACTATTTTGGGACTGCAAAAATTCTCATCTTAAAAGTCTGTTATTGGAAGTATTTTTCTATGAAGTTTTGATGGTAAAGTTACCTCTCATCTCTGACTAGATCTCCGCTGGCCTGTCTAATTGAAAAATGTAAAACAAATTTTACAAGAAGACCCAAAACCTTAAATAATGTGAAATCTCAAAAGATGGAGATTGTGATCAATAGTGTGCCAGGTCACACTAATGCCATAAGCTTTTGCCAGTTTATCACTTCAAGTGGGCCAGATGTTTTAAATCATGTCCAAAACATAAAATAAAATATAGCTATGAAATTTTGGGTTTAGTCATTCCTCTTTTTTCTGTTAACATTGAGGTGTGCAGTGCCCCTGCACCTGATGTTAGTTCACAGGAATGAATGGAGATGTTAGTTCTGCAGCTAGCCAGAGAGAAAAATTAAGCAGTTAGTGAAGCATCAGGAAAGGGGCTAGAAAAGTCTAATACTGCTTTGGCCATTTTGTCTGCAGAGAAGAAATGGCATGCCAGACAGTTCTGCTCTGGTTCCAGCTCCAGAGTTTGCTGTATGCATATACACAGTGAAGGACTGCACAGACTCAGTCACTTAAAAATCCATCTATTGTGGTCTTAGGAGTGCCACAAAATGGATATTTTAAAAACCACAAGGGTATGTACTTTTAAATACTTAGTAGCGGTAATTATATCTACAAAGCATACCAGTGCTGAAGCGTTGATGGCACCAGCTAATAGGCTAAAAATATATTTTTTTAATTTGTTGTAGATCCCAATATGCCAAAGGGACCTTAAAGAAGATTCTTGGCTGACACAAATCCCTGTAGCTGCACTGACATTACTGTATGAACTGACAGGATTTAGCCTGTATTTTCTACAAGCCAGAATCGATTAAACTAGCCAAAGTGGTACAGACATTGTGAAAAACACCAAAAGGACAGCACAGAGCAAGAGACAGAAATAAACATAAATTCTGTGGTGAATATACTTTCAATCATTTTTAAAGGAAAATAAGTTTTCATATTTTTTTAAAGACAGTAGAGATGAACAGAAATTAGTATTTGTAGTAAACAAGTTTCATCGCTAACCACAGCAAAGATAGGATTACATTCTGCCTCAGAGCCAGTCAGAAATACAGGGGTTTTTGTGTTGAAATTTTCAGCTAAATAAAATAAAGGTTTATTTTATTTTTTTTTTTAATTGGTAACGAAAAATGCGGATTACATTCTGCCTCAGAGCCAGTCAGAAAATACAGGGGTTTTTGTGTTGAATTTTTCAGCTAAATAAAATAAAGGTTTATTTTTTATTTTTTTTTAATTGGTAACGAAAAATGTCTATGTTTCATTAGAAGCAAAATCAGACGAATGCAATATCTGGGTACTGAAATGCTGCCACAGTGACTCACTCCAAATTCAGCTGCACTGCGTGTCCTGTGACATAATGTGCTTTTCTTTTGATGGAATCAGTAGAAATTCTGGAAGACAGGAACATCCTGAATGACCCACTGTTCTTGTTAGATATCAGAGCGCACTGACAAACGAGACTGTCCTAAAAAAAATGCAGAGAGCACTTTGCCAACTGACATGTCACCAGCTATGGGGACAGAGGATCAAGAGTAGGTCTGAAAGCAATGATTCATCTTACACAGGCGGAACAGACATCTTGGAGCAGTGACTGTATACATGTGCTGACCTAGGGTGAAATCAAGTCCATGGCTTTGGAGCATATTCAAAAGTCCATTTAATACCGTTATGTTTGGGAAGACAAGAAGGGGCAAGTTTCTTGAGGAGTGACTGATAACATTTGCCAAAGAGAAAGAGGTTTTGATTCACAGATTTGTCACAGTTGATTTAAAATAGTATAGCTTCTTGACTGAGGGTGTATTTGCCTGAGATACAGAAGGATGCTAACAAAAGGCAAAAAGTGGGTTTATTTGCGGTGGAATTCTGCCACATTTTTCCAGCTGGGGGCAGGAATTCTCATAAATCGACAGCTGCAGAAAGCAGTTAATCCAAAGGCTAATCTCTGTCTGTCCAAATCACTTACGGACATATTTGCAACACATACATGAGGATTCCTGTATGCATCTTGATGAAGCCAAGGGGAAGAGATCAGCCCACAGCATGAATGTATGGTGTGGGAGAGCGGGCAGTGGGGAACACTCACCCCATGCTGGCTTTCACAGTAACCTTGCCTAGCAGCTCGCTTGGCCGTATTTTGATGAATCACTCAAGCAGCTGCGCTAGTCCTGTTATGCTGAACCTCCAAAGCAAGCTGATTTTGTATTTCGTTGTTCTGATCACCATAGAGACTATTAAGACAGGCAGTATCTACAGCCAAAAAAAGTTTACTTGGTTCAGTGTTCAATTCCAGCCCCAATTTCCAGCTTTTACACTTGTATTTACACTTCCTCCTGTCAGCAGTCTTTCGTCTCACTTATTCTCTCCCCCACATTCTTTTCTACTTTCACTTGCTCTGTGTCTGTTGTCCCAAATCTCCTTCATCCCCTTTTTGTCTATGTTTTTCTGTGCTCTGCTTCTCCCTGGCCTCGTGCAGGTATGGACTAGCTTCTGTCCCCCTGGAAGGGTACCAAGGAGGGCAGTCTCACTTCCATAGCAAATTAATGGTCATCTGCAAGGAGAGCAGGTGAGGGCTTCAGTCCATTCAGAACAGGGAGGAGTGGCAGCAAAAATGAATAAAAACAAAGATAATAAGAAAATCTGCCCTTTTTTAACCCAACATAATCAGACAAAGAAGAAAGCATGCATACAAATGTCACCCCAAACCCAAAATACTTGTGGAAGACAGAGAGGACAGGAACTAAACGAAATTTCCAGAGGACAATCAGTGTTCACCCATATGTTGCTTTTTGTAATTCTTTCTCTTGTGCAGCTCCTGTATCTCTGTGTGAACACAAGTATGTGGGCACACAGACCCAAACCTACTCCAAGCAGGTCAATGACGCAATCGATTCAGTTAGCTTTTGCTGCAGGACCTTAGCCTCTTCCTATAGTGCCTAACTGCCCAAATCGTGATGTTATCGTGTAGCCAGGAGATTTTACTGTTCCTTCTCTCACGTGTGATGTGGGTATTTCATGTGGAAAGTGTTGGCACTTATCAAAGACAAGAAAAACCCAACAGGTCTGAAGCAGTGAAGAGAAGAGGTACCCACGGCTCTGGTGAATGGACAAAATGCCCGCTGAAGAGGCTATGTACACAGAGGAACAAATGGGCATGTGCTGAAGGCAGAGTATCTGGACATTAAAACTAGTCTTTGTTCAAGTTTGCTCGAACAGCGAAATGAGTATGAATAGATTGAATCTGCAAAGACACCAAAAATGCAACTCTCTGAGGTAGTTTTAAAAAGCATTAGACAATCACTCTAAGGAAGATAAACAGACACCAAGATTTCTCAGAGTCAATAACTACCATTGTACACTACTGAAGGACTTTGGAGAATTTGTGACCAGAAAACCAAACGTTCAACAGTTAACGCTGGACATGTTACAAAACTCTCAAAATCAATAGGCAGTTTCTGCAGTCCTTGATGAAACCCTTTAAGCTCAAATGATTCCCATGTTACACAGGAGCTTGTACGGATGACAGAGTTAATTTTCATATTCTTAACCAGGAATAAGTCAGTACAAGAAATAAAGAAAAGCTATTGTTTTCATCCGAGCAGCTTCCATTTTTTCCAAGCAGGATTTTCCACTGTGTACTCACATGGCATTGGCAAACAAGCCAGCCTAATGAAACCGCACTGTCTTTTCACCCACTAACTTGAACTGCACATACACAAAGTTTTAAGTACTGCGCGTGCCCTTTTAACACACATAGTATTGTTCCTACTGTATCAGTCACGGGGTTTTTTCTATTTTATTTATGATTTCAAGATTCAGTAATTCACATCATAATGTGTCCAGATAATGCTGACACACATGTTCAAAGTCAAATACACTTAACTTACTTACTTTTAAGAGCATTACTGACTTAAAGGTTAAATTGGGAAGGTCTTATCACAAAAGCCAGGGCAAAGCCAGCACATTTCGTGAAGTTTCCTTACCTTTTTTCTTTGGAAGTTCACATCGAGTTTCATTGAGGCGCACTTGTTCAGTGTGTTCAGTCGTCTACAGGACAAAGCAAATTCAGAAGATTAGCAGCCTCTGATTAAAGGGCATGACTTTTCAGAAGTTCAAAAGCTTTTCTCTTATCTGCCTGTAGGGTGCCAGCTGCATACAACAGCCTTCAGAAACAATACCGGTCATACTATTCCAGGTTAGAAGACCACTGTGTTAAAAGGGAACCTTAGCTTCACATTACTTGATAGTCAGGTTTTATACATTGCTTTTTAATTCATACACATTTAAATACTTAGCAAAGGAAACGGGTATAAACATACACCTCTGATGGCTGGGGAAATGACAAGAGAAGAAGGAGATAAGTTGCCTTCTGCAGGATCCTAACATAATTGATCTAAAATGGGGATTTCAAAACACAAGACAAAAGAAAAAGATGTGGCTCACTTTAGACAGTTAACACCTCCTTTAAAAAGTTGACCTAAAGAAGAACTTTTAGCAATTAGTTAAATGTTTCTCCACAGTCAATAGTTCCTTTCCCGTATCTGTGGATCTTACAGACAGGTTAACACACCCAGCATGTATCAAATCTAACATCTTTAGGTATTTTTAGTTATTTTTGACCACATTTGTAATGATATCAGGATCTCTGTAAGGCTCATTAAATTCAAGGCTATCTCATGATTATAGTGGGATGAAATGACAATCTGATAAAGATGGAAAGTGAATGTGTGTGTGTGTGTGTGTGTGTGCATGCCTATGTGCAGAGACAGCCAGAGGTCAAGAAAGTATGCTCTTTCAATAGACAACCTACCATGTTAATCATAATTTATTAGGTTTTATTTATACTTAAAGGTCCTGATTCATGAAACTATCCATCTTCTAAAATCAGAGGCTGAGACAAATATGTTTGACTGAACACTTTCCAGATTTAGGGCTGAATTTCAAAATTAAGAGAGGCAGAGTGAGAGAGTCATGTGCCCACAAAGCTCTTCTGTAGGCTGCCTGCATTGCCTGTGTCTTTGCAGCAAGAGCTGTTCCTGTTGCTTCTGGGTCTCAGGAAGAGGCTGCAAATCTCCAGAACTCATAACATTTGAAATGTATGTGAAAAGTTACAAGGACACATGAAAAAAAACATCAAATCAATAATATAATATCTCACAGAGCATAAGAACATTATGGCATTAATATATTCCTCCCTGGGACTTCTAATATTAGAAATCCTTTCAAATTGTCACCACTAATAAAAAAAACAGCCCACCAAATGTGGATCATCCTTAAAAAAAATTCCTTCACAAAATATCACATGCTCATTTGTAGATAAAATACTCCTCCCTAACTCAAGCCAATAAACCTGTTATGCCATATCAGAAAAGTCCTGTGCTCATCATATTAATGTGAGTATAATGCATGCACAAGCACACCCCGCATGCATGATAGTAATGTTCTTGTAATAAATTTCAGGCTTAGTGGATCTGTAGCTATATCTTCAGTCTTCTGCCCACAAATCCTCCTCCTCAGGGATTACAACTATTATTGCAAAGCTCATCTTTTGCCCAAAGATGGAATTTCTCAACCCAAAGTTGCATTTTCTTGGGGCCCTAGGGTTGAATAATGTCCAGTACTTCTTCTGAGTGCAAAATGTTTACATTTGCATATCAGTATTTAATCCAAATCTACAGAGCCACAGACACATTTTCAAAGGACTCCAACTCAGCTATCTGTGGCGACAGCTTCCTCTGAGAGCTGAACTGGAGGTTCAGATCGGAGATTCTGCACAAGGACTATTGCTCCTTCCATTCACTATGGTGCCATTTGCCTTCCGAAAAATGAGGAGCAAGCTGTGCATTTCAGGAGCAGGAAGACGAGGAAGCAACAGCCCTTGATGTACCCTTTGCCCTGTTTGCACCCAGGTACCTCTGGATGTGTCCAGCTGACAGCTGAAAGTGCCATGGTATTTTTAGTAGAAAGAGCTGCTTCTTCAGCATGGAAAGATGCAGAAAGCACGGGGTGAAACCAACAAGACCATCCAAAGCCATCACTTTCCCACTAATGGCATTTGAAAGTGAGATCATTTCAGCAGAGACTGAGGGGTCAGCTCTATAAAAGTGAGCATCAGTACTTAAACTAGAGCCTTCAGAAGCCACACCATTGTCCTGGCTGCTTTCTAACTTTGCTTTCTTTGCTATGAAGAACTTGCTTCACCAGAAACGAAACTACTTTTTACTGGGTATCAAGGTCTCAACCTCAGGTTTTAAATTCACCCATCTACAAAACATCATCATGCTTTCTGGGGCTCTTCCAGTGCTGTGGAAAGATTTTCCAGTGAAATTAGAGAACTAATGATCATATTTGTGAGCTTGCCTGGTACTAACAACTCCAATCAAAGCCAGTCTGTTTCAACTTTTTATGCCTTGTTGATGTGCCAGCAGTGGCAGAAAGCTTTTCTCATCTGCTTAAAGTCATTAGATGACTGACAGCCAAGTCCTCAACAAATCTTTAAAAAAAAAAAAGAAAAAAAAGTTTCTGGCTACAAAAGGCTGTCACCAATGTCCCTGTCAAAGTGTCAGTTTCATGACACTGCTTAAAAACATGAGAAAAGACTGCCTGTTTGTAACATTAACAAAACACAAAATCCGGACTTGAGAAAAGGCAGGAAAAAAACACATTAAATAAACACAAGATAGGTGGCTATATAAAAACCAGATAATCTTGGACGCATTTGAATGCTTGTTTGGAAAGCTCTGCAGTGTTCAGGGGAAGCCTGCAAAATATTTACTACAGCAAGTGCTTCACTGATGTTATTTATTTTCCAGGCCATCACAGGTAAACACTACCTCTACGGCTTAACATTTCTCGCTATGGTGAAACCATGTCTATGGTAAAAATCTGTCTTGATACCATACTTAAACACCAGTGGAATGATACAGGAGCCCAAACAGAGATGTCTGGTGCTATTTTAGATCCACTAGAGTATCAAGCCTGGCCTCCAGCTGCTGCAGGTCCTCTTGGTCCAGCCAGCTCATGGAGAAGCCTGAGATATCTTAGGAGATCTAAGATGGCAATAGACACAGGTATTTAGGGCTCTGAATCCCAACCCCACTGCTGTAATTATTAACCCTTATAGTGGAAGTTCTTCAGAATCAGGAAATCTCTGACCTTCACATCCTGTACAGCACTAAGCAGTGTTTACACATAAATACAAGCTTGTAGCAATGCAGGATCTGATTAGCTCGAAAACCTTGTGAGGAACCTGTTGTCCTGCTTGAAGAGCCATCTAGTTAACAGGAAGACAGCTTTGAAGTGACTCCATGCATTCCCCTGGACCTGTTCTGCAACCACTTCCAAGCAGAAATGGGGAATGCAGCCAGGGGCACCAGCTGGTCATGCAGCAGGAGGCACCATGGGGAGGACTAGCATGGACAGCACAGTGTCTCCTACCTCAGCAGATCTGTAGATGTCCTCTCTTATGGATTGTGACCAGGCAAACACATTTTATAGTTCTGTAAACTCCTCTCCAAGGGAAACCCTACACTATTTCTTTGTTTTATCATTACTCCTGGCCAAGTTTAGGTGCTGTATACACATGCCCCCTAGCTGGCTTCTTCTGGTGCTGTGGAATTTGGGAAGAGGACATCCAGTTCCTCATGCTGGGCTCTGCTGAGATCTGAACACTGAAAAAGGGTCTTTCCAGTACCGGCAGGGCTGGTATGTGAAGCTTGCGCTGGCATGTCCCTGCTCCACTGGTTTTAAGAGAATACGCTGTTTTCCAGTCTTATCCCTTTCTATCATGGCTGCAACTGAGTGAGGTGCCTTACAGGCTGCACACTCACATGAGGTGTCAACTCTCCATGAGATCAACAGGAGCCATTCTACTGACTTCAAAGCAGGGCTTTCCATACTGGATGTGGAGAGCCAGGCTTATCTCCCAACGGCACCTAGAGCAATATGGCTCAGCAGATGGTGCTGACTATACAATCACCACTTCAAAACTCTAATGGTAGGATGACCTGTCTACAGAGACCTTTGGATTATTTACAAGCTACCTAAGAGACACCAGCTATGGAAAAAAGTGCTGCTGGCTGCTTGACACAGTTCAAATTTTAAGAGCTTGGTTTAGGGGCCTATATATCAAGCTATTACATACTTGTTCTTTATATTCTTAGTCACTGTATTTACGTGAATACAGAAAGTACAACATGGATTGGCTTTTCCTTCTCATCCTCTTATCACAGTGGCCACAAAATTTCCCAGAGCAGAGTTGGTTGCTACTATTTTGGAAATGACACAAGAGATCCAGCTATAAAATTTTCATGCCCAATTATTATTTTGGCAGGCTGACAGTTTTAGCCTGGAGATTGCACGGTAATTTTCTATTGTTCATTACTCAATAAAATCTGAGTGGAATCTCTTGATAGATATGCCTCTAACCCAAAGGCCTCAAATTTGGTCTTTACTCTGCCAAATTTTCAAATGATATTGTAAACAGCAGGAGTGTTAGAATATCTCAAAAAGGTCAGTGAAATCTTTTATAACAGGGAGTCTTAGGCTTTCTGACTAAAATACTACTAGCTGCCTTAAAAAAAGAAAAGGTCTCTCTGCATTTCTACCTCATGTTGTCTTGTACACTGCAATGCCATAGGAAAAACGATTATAAAGTGAGGTTGAGAGTCCAATTTCAATCCACAAAAGCAGAGAAATTCAGTGTTTATGCTAGAACCATTACCATTCAGAGCTGAAACTCTGCTCAAACTGATTATCCACTCTGGCGTTCCAGCTTTCAAATTATCCTCCAAATAAAAATGAGAACCTCATTTTGTTCAGTACTACAGACTGAATGCACTATTAATCAGTGTGAAGGCTTCATCATGCAATAGCTTCGAGGGCAGTTTTAGGCATTTGCAGAATGGAAGTTTGGCACTTGACCTGGGAACTGGTGCATACAGAAATAATAACCAACCTTTTTTAAACTTTCTACATAAAAGTGCAACACAGCCTGTGGCTCTCGTATGATATACTGGCATGCACCTTGCAAAGGTAGAAAACTGGCCACAGTGGTCAGCCCAGCTGTGAGGATTTCCAGTATGCTAGAAAACTTGGAAGATGTTAGTTTGATGGCTAATACAGTAACAAAGCTGGTACTGGGGGCAGTGGCTGACATTGTTTACTGTTTCTGATGAACCCGAAACTTGACATTTGGCACAATTGCTCTTTATGGGTTGGAGCTGCTGAGTTACAGCAAATTAAATGTCTGCAATTGGAAAACATTACTCTTTCATCTATACAACCTGTACATAATGCTTCTATTTCTACCTAGCTAGTATATGAGGTGTTATTCCTTTTTTAGATCTAAACTGTTCAAAAACTCTCAACAAAAATTTAAGCCAGGAGGTGGTGTCTTCTGAATAAATCACTACAGAAGAAGTTACTGAACAGTCATAAACCCTTTATCTTTGAAAAAAATAATTTTGAAAGATCTGTGCCTATGCTTATGTACTACAGGTCTCAGCAGTGTCACTTGATTTAGGCTAATATAAAACATTTTGTCATGTAAGTGCATCCTCCCAGCTGCTAGTTTATTTTCCAAAACCTCATCTTTCAATAAAAGAGGAAAAAGCCCAGTCTTTATCTGTTCAGCTCACAAAGAAATCCTCATAAATATATGTAAACTTAGTGTAATTGTTGTAGGTGTGTATGTGAGTCTACAAAGAGGCCAGAGAAGCAAGAAGTGAGCTGTTCCCATTTAGCTGTGTAGGTGTTGGGTGCCTGGTGACCATGATTGAAGTAACTACCATTGTCAGTTACTTCAGGGAAGAAAGGCTGGGGACAGTCACAGAGCTATGCAATAACTGCACCTCACAAGACAGAGACAGGGACAGACATTATACTTGCACATTTGGATGGTCCTGCAACTTTGTGGGGAAGGGCAGAGGGGAAGTGATCTCAAACTCACACCACTTCCCAGTTCACAAACTACAGCAAAGTATGTCTGCCACCATGCCAGACTGAAGCAAGGGAATGCAAGTATGTGTGGAAAGGAAGTTTCTCTAGCCAGAAGCAGAGCAATCCCTCCCACCAGGCCATACTCAACAGCAGTAGATCAAGCCTGCATTTACTCTGCTCCCCGGCATCCTTGTGAGCAATCGCTGAAGGATCCAAGTCTTTCCTACTGATTTGTCTTCAGACTTAAAGGCCACTACAGAGAGAGAATATTCTGTTCCCTATATCTGTAACAGACAAAATGAGAAGCAATAGGTCTCACTTGCAGCAAGTTTTGGGAAAGCATTCTGACAGTTACGCCCAGGAATTACCTGAATCCTCCACAAAGGAGGGTATCTCCCAGGATGGAGAGACGAACTCTCTTCCAGCCCTATTTTCTATGGTTCTTAGAAATTCTCTCTGCAGTCCACCATCACAGACTCATTAATCCCTGCAATGCACAGTAAGATGTGCAGTGGAACAGCATATACTCTCTGATGACTTTAGCCACAGTTGCAGAAGAGGAAATGGAGTTTTGTCCAATTATCTTGATGTTGGTGTTGTGAAAGTTTCCATAACATGTAATAAAGCCTGCTTGGTTAGGGGCCAGATGCTCCTTTGTCCTTGCTCAAAAGGAGAGGAGCATAATCCAGCTTGAGCTGAGCACAGGAGAAAGAAGTGGGGAACAATGCCTCTGCAATGTGGTTTTGCAAAACTGCCACAGAATTGCTGCTTCTTGAGTCCTGGGGGACAATACTTGAGCAATGCAATACGGTATATTCATCACAGGCAGCGTATAAAAAGCTAGATAAACAGCAAACATGAGCCCTCTGGGAGGGGCAAACCAGTAATTACTTGTAGCAGCTGTAGTACTGTGGGGCTCTGGTCCCACTTCTCTTACTGGTGCCAAAAGGAGAGTATCAGGGGAATCACAGCAGCATGAAAACCACGTCTGCTGCCAGAGAAAGTTCTTGCTGAATTCTGTGCAATGAAGTTTCATCTTTTCTGCTGTGCTTGGACATTAGAGTTATTCATGTGCAACTGTAATGTGACTCTCGTTTATTTAGAGTTTGCTTGTACTACTGCTAGTTCTTACTTAAAAGGTAGGTATTTCAGATCCATTGGATTTGGGTCTTCTCAAATCATGTGATGTTTTCTATGAGTGTCCTGTGAGGGGAGATGTATGAGGGGTCCTACTCCAGGATTTTCGGTCAGAGAGATTAATGATAAAGAATGATAACATTATAGATATCATTGCTTAATTCATGTGGACAAGCAAATATCTCTGCTGCTGCTGCTTCTGCTGCTAAGCTAACAATAACAAATCACTTTGGGTTTTTAAATTATCAGAAAAGAAACTTTAGGTGTTATTTACCTGCAAAGAGGCTCTACAAGGTCCTTGTCAAGAAAGTCATGATCTTTCTTTACTGCAGCAATGTCAATGGGAAACTGGGAGTCTATAAAAGGAGACACAATATTAAGACGACTGCTTGCTAATCAAATGAAAATACATTATCTATGTCTAAAATGCTCTGCATGTGCTTGCTCACTGAAATCTAGTACGACTGATTTCACTCAGCTCTGGTCCCCTTCTAGCTGTATCTGTGACACTTTCAGTCACTTTATTTTTTTTTCCTGTTAAAGGTGTATTTGAATGTCCTGTGCACCAAAGAGAGAGCAAGATTATTTCATTTTGGCTTTAATAAGATACTCAACTGTTAGCTGTTATTTCCAGTGCTTAGCACAAACAAATGAGATCAGAGAATTACCAACACACTTTCTTTATCCACTTGAGCAACAAGGTTCTCCATTCCCATCACAGTGACTTAGTATTTGCTAGACAGATTTTTCCCATGAAACAGAAATATTCTGTGCTTTTTCCTTTTAACACAGGTCCCAATAACAATGATTTAAGACAAAGGGTTAATCAAGTAACAGAGACAAAAAAAATGAGATGAATTATAACCCCTAATATTAGCTCAAAAGCCAGACTAGTGTGCTGGAAGCTGACATTTGTAATGAAAAGTGACATGGCTGCAACACATTAGTGGTCTCCGTAAGGGTGGGATGGGTTCCAGCGCTGTGGCTGCTCTCCAGACTGCTTTGCCATGCTTAGGTACCACAGCAGGATGCTGGCACACAGGAACTGCAGCCAGCATTTTCAGACACTACTGCTTAACACTGACATAACAGATGCCTGTAAAAAGGACCTTGTTTTCAGAGACACAGACTGTCTAGAGCACATATTGACTGTACGGTGACTGTACGGGAACTGTGGGAGCCCAGCACAGGTTGTTTTTTGGAGGGAACATCTCTCTGAGTTTGGCAGGCAGCAGGATCTCCTTTCTCTGGGGTGGTCAGTATCTGAGATACCCTGATTACAAGGCAGACACAAAAGTACTACTGGGCACCCAGGGACTGTGATAGACAGACATGTCTGTAAGATTTGGTCTGGCAGGCTTACTAGTCTTCGTTCCTTGCTGGGTTTAAGAGAGCCTGCCTGGCTCCTGTGGAGCCACCTCAGCATCTCTGCTCCTAGTGGTGCTCCTAGTCCCTGGGCACCCAAGCAGCCCATCAGGAGCCAGCACCTGAGCTTCGAGGGACCTCAGCTGGCCATCAGAAGCCATGGAGGTGTCCTTGGCATCATGCTCCCCACCACCCTCAGCCCTATGTGGCGTCTGAGCTGGCTCTCCATAGAGCTGGCTTTGACCCATGAGGTTTCTTGGCCACTGCTCCATGCATGAAGCCACGCTGCCTCCAGACCCAAGCTGACCCTGGAAGGTGTCCAGCAGCATTTTGCAGAGCTGCGCTTCAGCTAATAAGCCCAAGAGGGCCTGAGCTGGCTCCATGTCTCTGGCAGAGAGAATATGCAGTCTGGGAAAAACGAAGATCAGCTGCAGTTTCCCTCTCAGCATTGAGCTAGGGAGAGCAGGAAAAACCCAGCCTCAGTCCCCAAACTGCTCCTGAATGCAGCAGCAGTGCAACCCTGCCCTTGGGGACGCCACTTCCCTGGACACGAACTTTACAGCTAGAAAGGGGACGCAGACATTTGCTTTGAGTTATCATCAAAATATTAGCTTTTCTTGCTTTGCAAATATGGAACACAGCTCAGATTATCAACTTTTGGTAATTTTGCAGAGTTTTTCAACCTTGTTTTCAATAAGAAAAATTTACATTTTCAGTAAGTTTCAAACTCATTTTAGACACAGTTCAGGAAATTTTTTAAAAAAAGAGATTTATGTAATTGCATTTTTTTGTACTTGTTTTTGTTAACCTTTGAGATTTACATAAACTATGTCCCTCTTTTTCTTTTTTTTCTTTTTTTTTTTTTTTTTTTTTTTTCTTCCCATGGCTATGAGGGCAAGAATCTTACTTGTCTTAAAGGCACTGGTGTGACTCCAGCAGCTGAGGCTTTGTGAAGCAGCCAGTCATGGCCATAACTCAGTCAAATGTAGAATTGGCTGATTGCAAGGTCTCCTGGCAAGGGCTCAGTGCACTTTCAGTACTGCACTAAGAGGAGAAAAACCTACTTACCCTCATAGAACTGAGCATATTGGGGAAATCCAGCAGCACGTAGCCAGTCACACGCTTCCTTTGCTTCGATTTCTGAGCAGAAAGAGAAAAGAGAAAAGTTCATACTCTGTTATTTTGCATTAGAAATCCTTTAAACTACAAGGAAACAGCAAAGAGACTTGGTAGTAGCTGCTTCTCACTTAAAAGTACTGTCATCACTCTGAAGTATTTTTTTGTAGCGTCAGAAAATAAAATTGAGTCCCTCAAAGAAATCCACCTGCCTCCACAGGACCCTGGGGTTTGCATAGCTGCTTGATGACCAGGATGAAGTGTTAATCATCTTCAGGCAGCAGGAGAGGTTGCTCAGCCAGGTTTGTTCTCCTGCATCCCATTCTTCCCCAGGGGTACGTTGTTGGGGAGAGATGAAGGTGAAGCAGGGTGGAAACAGGGTGACAGGGAGCACACACTGTGTTTTCTCCTGCTCCAACACTTCTTGTGGAGAAAAATCCCACATGAAAGCCACTGAAAGCTCTGCCAGGAAATTGAGAGCAAGTCTCAATTACTGAAGGGACACTTGCACAGGTAGGATGCACCTTCCTACCTTTAGCCATCTGAACTCTATTAGGTAGGCACAGTCAATAGGGAGACAGTTACACACAAAGGGTGATTCATTTCACCTTAAAATAGTGTTTAAAATAGGTGGGATAAATCAACTACTGACAATGCTTTTCTCTTGTGGCTGCTAACAGAGGGAGGATAAACAGCTACAGCTATGTCTGTGCAGCTAAATAAAACAGATACAGGCAGTAGCTTTGAGCACTGAACCCCAGACTGCTCACTCTTTAATTTTAATCCACTTGCAAGGCTGTTTTGGGCTGTTTCAGTTATCTATCAAGACAAATTGTTTCTTGAGGAGGCTTGTATTAAGCAGTGAGGAGAGGAATTGTGCCATCTTGTCCGTGCCTCTCTACTGTTTAGAAGTATAGACACAGCCAATGCTGGACTAGGTTTCCCCTTTCAAACAGCTTTCACTGGGTAAGATGTATCCTGCCCCTGTGGAAGAGGCTGGACAATCATCAGCTGGACAAGAGAATTGTCCCTCCTTATTCTGGAGGTGACAGTACGGATAGGGGAGCATGAGGAAATGGAAGAAAATCATGTTCAGGACAGGCACTAGATAAGACATATATCTTTTTGCACAGACGAGGCAGATCCACTCCATGCAATTACTAAAGCAGCAGTAAATAAGTAAATAAGTCAGCCACACAAAAACAGAGGATAAATTATGAAGTGCCTCCAGCGAAACAGACTTTGTGAACTCCAGCAGTTACATACACTGTTATGTGTCTGACCTCTGACATGACCAAAGCATGTTGACAATATACCTCAATTTTTATCAGGTTGCCCAGGCTCATTTTATGGAGACCTGAAAGCAGGGTGCCAGATCCAGCTCTGCCAGGCAGCGGAGGCACCTCCACTGCCCACGTGTGCAGCTGCTCCCAGAGATACCGGAGGAACAAATGAAAATAGAGGCTAACCCAGAAAAATGTGGGTTGCTGAGGAAACCTGGGCAACATCTCTTTGCTGCCCAGGTCTAGATCAGGATCTACCACTTGAACAGTTTCAGTTTACAAGATCGAAGTCAAAACACATATCTGCACCTCTTACATTCGCAAAACAGGAAGGAATGGAGTGTGCAGGTGTTGAAGAAAGTAGACATTTTAGATTGCTTACTATTCAACCTGAATGAACAAATCAAGGGGGTTTGGCACATTTGTGTTTGTAAAATGTAGGCAATCATAATACAAACCCCTAAATATAAAACAAGCAGTGGAACTGGAAAAAGAAAATCAGGCTCAGTTGCTCTTCTGCATGTTCTGCCTTGCATGGAAAAAAGATTCCAGTTGTAAATCTGTTTTCTGCTAAAATGCATTTTTATAGTTAGGAGACGTTGGCATGAATTTTTTCCCCATGTAATTCTGTTCAAATCACTCATTATACCTCTAATGACTTTACCCACTGAAGCTCACCATAAAACCTGCTTTGAATATACTCTGCAGTATGTGGCCCACACACCTTTCTGATCCTCTAAATACTGAATCATGCCAGCAAATTTTGTTGCAGAAATAAAAATTCAGAATACAAGGTCTTCTTATCAAATGCTTAATTTCCCAAAGATGATTAGACCGCCAGTAACAGCTCTGCAATGGCTGCAATCATTAGCAGTGCTGAAAAGGATTTACCACCAGATCTCCATTTGCTTTGACATTTGTTCATGTCAAGGCCAAAAAAAGGAGTATGAAAGTACATACAGTTCTTAACACTGCACAAAAGAATGAGCAGCTTACATAAAACGTGGCTCTCACTACCGCACATCTGTGTGCTGAAAGCACATCTCTATTATGTTCCAGCGAGACTGAATATTTTTATTAAATGCTTGGAAAAAAGACAAGCCTTTATATTTTTTTGCTTAATT
The DNA here is from genome assembly GCF_000700745.2 of Antrostomus carolinensis. NCBI lineage: Eukaryota > Metazoa > Chordata > Aves > Caprimulgiformes > Caprimulgidae > Antrostomus > Antrostomus carolinensis. The sequence goes on along the minus strand of NW_010304536.1, from coordinate 24,566 downwards.
CAATCTCTTGAAAGATAGATGAAGCAATCCCATTTCAAAATGTATTTTACAACTCAAAACAGCTGTACATACATTCTAGCTTCATCTGGCATGGAAGCACAACTAACAGAGGCTGTGGGTGACGGAGAATGCTACCATTTAATGATCTTATATGCTTATCAGCTTTCAATGTTTTTTGCAGTTGGCTGCTCAGAGGAGCTTGCTGAGGAATCTTCCTGCAGGCCAAGTGAGATCTAAAAAATCTCAGGTTGCAATGGGTGAATAATTGCAGTGAATAACCAAAGAAGTAAATCTCACTTTTTTTTTTTTCCTTATGTGTGAGGCTGTTTGTAACACACTGCAACCAGTCAAAAATTATTGATGGATTAACTTCTGCCTTGAAATCTTTGACTATGTCTTTCACAAATGAATCTATTAGGAGTATTCTCATTTTCTGAATGATCACCTCAAACAGATTCAGCCTTGAATGAACAGGATTTTCTAGGTTAGCCTTCAGGATACTGAGCCTCGGACATGTATCAGTGCCCAGTTCCCTCCCTTCTCTCTTTCGTTTTTGGTCTTATTCAGAGGCCAGCAGAAGGGGAGAAGTGCAATGTGCTGCTGGCCCAGCCAAAAATATGAATTTGCTCATACAAGTGTATTTCCACTGTCTAAAGGCACCTGTTCCAGCCATTCCCCTCTTGGCCGCTCCTGCAGTTTCGGTGAAAAAGCACAATCAAGGCTTCACTCCTCAGCAGACACCAAAGGTGATTTCTGTGATCTCTCTCTGGTCATGTAGTCCAAGTTATAGTTCAGAATGCAATACAGATCCTTTCATTATTGGATATTGCAATTCTTAAAGCACAATTTGAGATGCTTAGTTTAACCTTCTCGAATATTTAATACTCACTTTTTGATACTTGCTAGGTAAGCATCAGTGAAGACTTCTTTGAGAAGGTATGAGTGCAGTGCCAAAAAGACCTCACTGAAGCTGTCAATGGAGGGTTGTAGAAATGCTTTTGTCAGCACTGGTCCAGTTCTATTTCCACATCCAGGCTAACACATGGGTCTGAACTAGCTTGCAGCAGCTGTGTTGTCTTGGTGCAACCCTGAAGGATGTGGAAAACTACATGTGTTCACAGGTGACTCCAAGGCAGCTTGGTAACAGCACAGAGAAGGGCTGTCATGCTGAGAAGAGTGACTTAGAGAGGACATGGCTCATAGTCTTGTGCTCAAGGGCTGGCAGGAGTCACAGCTCCTCCAGAAGCATGTGAGCCACCATTGACACACAAGCAGCATCTCCCTTGGGGTGACCAAAAGGCCGATCTCCCCAGTGCACCTGATGGTGGGTTTGTGCTTATGCAGTACTGCCCTGCTCTGCTGACTGAAAAAAGTCAGGGATAATTTACCTACTGCTTTCCACTTGCTTGGGCAGCAGTTAATGACAATCATCAATTACTAAGGCTAGATGATAATTCAGTCACAAATATTGACAAGCATCAATATGTCTCACAGTACCTGAATTCTCAGGGTAGGTTTTTTTTAGGTTTTCGTTGAAGATTGATGGGAAACAAATTTCTCTTTTCCATTTCACTTTTCTACCAGTAGCGAGTTATAATTGAGATCCACACACATAAGAGCCCTCCAGCCACATTTCTGGGAAGATTGGGGTGATGATCTCCTCATGGCCTCCACATCCCTCTCATCTACCAGCTCTTCCCAGGAGTTATGCCTGAAGTCCCCTGCGCACAGAAGCTGCTGCTGCCCTTCCTCTTATCTTGCTCCAGAGACCTCCTGGAAGTTGCCCCTGCTTTACCAAAACTTTTCAGTGCACATATGCAAGCAGGGAATTAAAACCTTGACAAACTCCTCTTTGATCAGCCAAGACATTTTTTTTCTTTTCCTCCTATGGGATTGTTTTTTAATCTTTCCTCCTGGAGTTGTCCCACTGTGTATTAAATTAAATGTTTATCAGAGATACCAATACAGTAGCTCAAAGCAGATATGGCAGAGTAGAGACTGAAATGCAAATCTTTGGTCCATTTTTTTTATTTAAGATGGAAGTTGAGCAACGTAAGTAGAGAGACAGATGTTCAGAGCATAACTGCAACATGGCCGTCAGTCCATGCTTAGTCGTAAACAGGTTTGAGCTCGTGTCCCACAGACCATGTGAGTGCTCTGGCTATTCTGGGACTGAAATTGAGATGGTTTCTTGCTGTCTTTCTCCCAGTACTTTCTCTGATTCTCCACAAACTGCTTTGATGGTGCCCAACACCAGAGGAAGACTCTGGTGCTGTTGGATTAGCAAGATGACCCAGATCCTTTAAGGACCCTGTTTAGTCCATATTAGCTGCATTTTAATGAGCCCAAGAAAACCAAACCACTGGGACAGTCCTTCCTCACATGAAAAAAAACTATCTAAAGTGTTGTTCCAAGAAAATTGCTCTGTCAAGAGAAAATCATGTAAGTAAATTAATTTTCTAGCTTGGGACTTTATCACTGTCCACGGATATTGGTGCTAAGACCTAGATACTACAGTCCTTTCCCTTTTCCTATCTAGACATCAGCATTTCATCTTCTTTCTGCCTTTCTGCCATTCTTCTGCTGCCTCTTCTATCTTCTGTTTTGGTGTTTCTCCCTTTTTTTCAATTATATTTTTTTTTTATTTAAGATTCAGATACCCCTTTGCACAATGCACTGAAAGAAAAAGCAACTAGAATAAATAAGGTACATAATCACCCCATCTATTGTGTTTGTGTCAACTTTATGTGATAACCTTTATTACTCATCTGTCTGTAACAAATCACTGTTTATGTGCACTTTTTTATTCCCCCTGTATTGCTCACCACTTAAATCTAATTTACTAGACCTAAGATAAAATATCTGGGAGTGTTACAGAAATGACTTAATCAAGTCATGGGAAAGGAGTGTGTTTTACTGTGCAGCCACATCAGTGAGCTCCAGTGGCCATCACAAGCCAGTCTGTTAGGCAGAATAGGTCTCACTCTTGCAAGCATTGTCTGAGAGCAGAGTAACAGCTTGGTTATAGCTCATGGGGTTTATAGGTGGTTAGTCTGGTGCTAGGCTTAAATTAACTTTTGGTCCTTGTCTTACTCTCTCCTTCAAGAGGAAAAAACCTGTTGGGATGACAGCATTTGTATTAACATCTTCCAGAAAAACATCTACCTGGCATTTTAGGGTCAGTTTGGAGGCTCAGCTCAACCTTGGGTTTAACAGCACCTTTTACTCTCAAGGAGCCACCATGGACCTGTGTGAAAGGTGAACGAGAGAATGCTCCTGGGAAGGAAACATTGATTGTGTCTTAAACCCGAGGCATGCTCAAGGCAGCTGTAGAAACTATGTGGGAGAGCTTCAGCCTTGCCTTGCTGGTCTTGATGCATCCTGTATTGGGTTTGTGTGGCTGGGTTTGGGTAGCAGGGGGACATAGGGGTGGCTTCTGTGAGAGAAGCTGTCAGAAACTTCCTCCATGTCCAACAGAGCTAATGCCAGCTGGCTCCAAGAACGGACCCACTGCTGGCCAAGGCTGAGCCCATCAGTAACAATGGTAATGCCTCTGTGATAACTTAATTAAGAAGGAGAAGAGAAAAAAAAGCTGCACATTTTGCAGCTGGAGAGAGAGGAATGAGAAGATGTGAGAAACAACTCTTCAGACAGCAAGGTCAAGGAAGAAGGAGGGGGAGGAGGTGCTCCAGGTGCCAGAGCAGAGATTCCCCTGCAGCCTGTGGTGAAGCCCATGGTGAGGCAGGCTGTCCCCCTGCAGAGGCCCATGGAGGTCCATGGTGGAGCAGATGTCCACCTGTAGCCCGTGGAGGACCCCATGCCGGAGCAGGTGGATGCCTGAAGGAGGCTGTGACCCCGTGGGAAGCCCATGTTGGAGCAGGTTCATGGCAGGACCTGTGGGCCCCATGGTGACAGAGGAACTTATGTTGGAGTAGGTTTGCTGGGCGGACTTGTGCCCCCGTGGGGGACCTGTGCTGGAGCAGTCCCTTCCTGAAGGACTGCACCCCATGGAAAGGACCCATGCTAAAGCAGTTCATGAAGAACTGTCAGTCATGGCAACGACTCACATTGGAGAAGTTGGTGCAGGACTGTCTCCCATGAGAGGGACCCCATGCTGGTGCGGGGAAAGAGTTTAAGGAGTCCTCCCCCCAAGGAAGAAGGAGCAGCAGAAACAACGTGTGATGAACTGACCCCAACCCCTATTCCCTGTCCCCCTGTGCCACTGGGGGGGAGGAGGTGGAAATTGGGAGAGAAGTGAAGCCTGGAAAGAAGGGAGGGGTGTGGGGAGGTGTTTTTAAGATTTGGTTTTACTTCTCATTATCCTCTTGTCTGATTCATTTGTTAAGAAATTAATTTTCTTTTCCACAAGTCGAGTCTGTTTTGCCCATGCCAGTAACTGATAAGTGATCTCTCTGTCCTTATCTCGACTCACAAACCTTTCATTATATTTTCTCTCCCCTGTCCAGTTGAGGAGGGTCAGCGATAGAGTGGCTTTGGTGGGCACCTGGCATCTAACTAGGATCAACCCACCACACATCCCTTTTGTTCCATATGCCAGTCACGTTAAACAGAAGTTATGCCACCACCCTGATGTCTTCACAGAAGAGCACTCAGGAGGGCAGATGGGATCTGTAGGAAAGCTCAGTTCAGGCTGAAGCTGTATGAGAACAGGTCCAGTGTGTTTCAGTTTCTTCTTGCAGCCCAGTCTGAAGTACTTCAATGGCCCCCATTACTCTCCTGCCCCTACATCTCATAGTTTTAAAGATATTTATCCAGGTAACTTTTATTCTTATTTTACAAATGGGAATTTAAAGCATTTCAAAAGTGCATAAGGAGGTTAAAGGTAAAATTGGTGCGAATAAGATGCCTGACTCCTTTAACTGTCCAGAAAAATACGGCTATGTCACTCCTCAGTTACTAATACCCTTAGAAATCTGGTCTGGACAGACCAAATCCCAAAATTCTGAAGTTCCTAGATCCTAAACCCATCATGCCATTGTCACTCAACTACTACATAACACTAAAGGCTGATAGGTATCCACTGAATGGCATTTGCAAAGTGACTTTGGAGCTAAGAAATTAGACTACAGTAGGGCAGAAGTGCTAAATTGTAAAGAACAGGAAAATATTTGTAAAAATGAGAAAAGGTGACTTTCCAAGGTCTCATAGGAAATTCACAGCAAAAGAGAAGCTCACATCTGTAGCTTGCAAGGACCAGCTTAATACCTTAACTACTACATTACGGTGTCGCTTCACTGCTACAAACAGGTTGGTGTAGATCATGGAAAAATACAAAGCTTTTCACATTCCCAAAGGAAAAAGTCTTATGCAATTTAATAAAGGCAGACACAATTTTCTGTAACATTTTCATGTTGCATTGTACCCACCAGAATTCTTTAAAAGGGAAAATCCTGAAGTTTTATTTATAGGATGGTACAATTTTTTGTGCAAAGGATATTGGTGTCTCTGAAATTAGTTAGGCTTTTAGTATAATTCCCTGAGAACTCCATTTGAGGGAATGCTTTTAGGTAGAGGTCTAATGGTTTACCCCATTCCCTTCCACTCTATAGGACTTTTCAAGAAGAATTCCAATAATAACGCAAAGGTAATTGTACCATTCACCTGTAAAATTACCATTTATAGTACAAATATATAATAAATAAAAAAACCCATAAGCATAGAATGAATTTATATTATTTTACTACACTATAGTGCATACTCTTCAATAAATCCTGATAATAAGGTTTTCAAAAGTGGAATTTCATTGGAATTATTTTATATCATGCTGTATAATTACTACTAGAGACAAGGTTATGCTTTGCAAGCAAGGAACAAATAAAGCTGTCAAAGTGTTATTTTAATAGACCTTAAGCTTTTGCAGAATATTGTGGCACAAGTAATAATACAATAAAATATGGACCTTTTAAACTACTGTTGCTGGATATAATTCAAATGTCAATAGAAAAAGATCCTTTCAAGCTCATGAATAGTTTCTTTACGTGTAGTTCTTTATACTTGGTGAATAATAGTCAGATGATACCCATTCATTCTCTGACTTCTTAGAGAGGCTGAAAGTGAGAAGCATGATTATTTATGGACATGAAAAAAAATCTCATATGCTGAGAGATGAAAAGATTGGGACTGTTTACCTTGGAAAGCAGATGAATAAGGAAGGGTTACGATAAAAGGGTACAAAATCAGGGGTAATACAGAAATAGGAAATTGGGAACTTCTGTCACTCTACCTTGCAGCACAAGGACAGGGACATTAATGAAAAGGGAGGAATGAAAATGAAGGAAGGCAGTCTGAACTGATAAAGCATTTATTTTAAAGCAATCTATAAAATTCATTGCTAAAGAATAGTGGGATCAGGAGATGAGTGGGCACAATGCTGAGCTGGAGTCTTATCTGACTACTCACTGCTACCACCACTGATTTGGAAAAGGATTCTCCAGAACTGAATAAATGAAACTGAACTAAAGATGGTGTTATGAGATTATTTTTTTCCTGGTTAGATGACCCCTTATGTAGCTTTTCCTTCTGAGTTACTGACATTTCTCTTGCTCAGACATAGTCTGGGACTATATAAATTGTTTCTTTCAACCACTATGACAATTTTGTTGTTCCCTACTGTAAAGAAATTCTTATCTTGAACAGGGCTGCATTTCCCAAGAATAAAGAAGAAAGGTGTGTTATTCCAGAAAGGAGTTAGGAACCTAACTGCCCTTTGGGTGAAAGGATCATGCTGAATTCCTTTCTAAATTAATGGGATACTGGTAAAACTGGTAGGCTTGAGATTTATATCAGGTTCATGTGGCATGAAACTTTATAGGTCTGGGAACACTGTAACTGTATTAATATTTTTTACATCTAGATCTCATCAGAGCTAGGTATGTAAGACAATAGTTTCACTCATGCTAATAACATGAAGGTAGCTATGCAAATAGCATCTCAGCAACAGGGAAAACACTAACAGTTTGCAGTGTAGGACAGACCTTTGTACAATGTGCTACACCCCACAAGCTCTTTAAGCTGAGAAGCTACTTGCAGAGGCCCTTGAAGCAGCCAGCACAACACACCAGCAGGGACACAGGAACATATAAAGACCTCAGAAGCAAGAAATAACCCAAGGGACTCATTCTGAGTAATTAGCCACCCTTCCAGGAAGCCACCACTGTTTCTAAGAGTCTTTAGCATAAAATGAGTTCCCTGGGGAATTCTCCCACTATGCAGACTTCTTGAGTAACTTCCTCTGCTGAGGTGCAGGGTGTTCAGCACAATCAGATATATAAATATGATAGTGCAATGAGATTTGGCCACCAAGCAGTTGTCTTAACATTTGAAAGTCTCAGACGTAACATTAATACCACAGCAAAGACATTTAATAGTGCCAATTGATGCTGAAAAGTCACATCCACATTATATGGCTCAGCTGTGTGATAAAACCAAGAGATTCAGATCCTCCTTTGAGTGTCCAGGTATTTGGTTGCTGCCTATCAACATGACCATTTCTGTGTACTGCTGGTTTTCTCTTCTCCTTATCTTTCTGTATCTTCCACTCCAAAGTCACTTAAAACTAACTCTCTGCCATTAATTTCTCTGACATTTTTGCTACCCACTGTCCCACATGTCCACTGAGTTAATACAACCTTACTCAATGCTAGTTTGTTTCCTTTTTTGCCATCTTCCTTTTAAATTCCTAAACCAGGATTTTAAATCCCTCCTAAACCAAAAAATCTCTCCCTATCTGCAAGTATCACTTCAAAATCACTTTTTTTCTTAGCTTACAGTTGATTTGCACAATGCAGCACTTTGTGATGACACTAATAAAACACTAGCTTGCATCCCACATCTCACCTTGAAGCACTTTAAACGGTTATAAAAACTGATGTGAAAGTTATATATAGGGACCACTTCATTCCTGGGTAAAATGCAGCTGCATTAGGATGAAATGTGGCAGCTGCATTAAAGATCGCTGCAGCAGTTTATGACAAGAAACAAGGAGAATATTTTATCCAGCTGAAATTACTAATGGGATTTATGAGATAGATAAAATTCAAATAATATATATATATTGGGAGCTGACAAGGACACCAGGCTCGCCTCCCTTTAGTCTTAGGAAAAATACTCTGGTATTGCTAATGGGCAGAAGTGATTAAGAGCTCAGTTCCCTTCACATCCTCCCTCTTTCCCATTCGGATTTATATTCCTTTTCTTGCCTTCTGACAGCCCCCATGAGTCTTGGCTCAGCACAGTCTCGGAGGACAGAGTACCACCCACCCATTCCCCAGTACCACGCTGCCCTTCCCACCTATTTGGCTGGCCATTCAAAAGCTGAGCATCGCATAACAGGGCTTTGATACATGAGCACCATATGTCCACTGAAAAATGTGTTTGGATAAAGGTATGGAAAATGTGAGTCTTTAAGGGCGATAATATAAAACACATTCTATTTTTAATGTAGAAGGAACATTATCATAACTAGGTAGAGAAGGGATAACAATCCCATCCCTTGGGATCTATTCCAAAACTTCTGGTGACTCACAGAGTCACTATGGGACAAATTTTGAAGACAGACTCTCATTTTATGAGTTTCTACTTTTGCGTTTCCAAGTTAAGAGATCTAGGTGGCACCTAAACTTCTATGTAGCATGGGCCAAAGAGTGGCCTGAAGACAAAAATAGCTGCTGAGCTTCTATTTAGAAGGGAAATGTTGAGCCTAGATACTGTGTAGAAAACCTTCAAGTTTGTGCTCACTTGCCACCCAGATTTGCTATAAAGCCGTTGTACAAGGTACCACTGATACTACCATAAATAAAAGATATTAATAACAAGTGGTCATTGAAACATTGCACCTACATGTCCAGCATAAAGCTACAAAGATGATGAAGGGTCTGGAGCACCTGACAAATGAGGAGAGGCTGAGAGAGCTGGGACTATTCAGCCTGGGAAAGAGAAGTCTTGGAGGAATCTCATCTATGTGGATAAACATCTGAAGGGAGGGTGCAAAGAGGGCAGAGCCAGGATCTTCTCAGCGGTGCCCAGTGACAGGCAATGAGCACACACTGAAACACAGGAGGCTCTGTCTGAACATCAGGAAATGCTTTTTTACTGTGAGGGTGACTGAGCACTGGTATGTCTTGCTCAGAGAAATGATGGAGGCTTTGTCCTTGAAGATATTCAAAAGCCATCTGGACATGGACCTAGGCAGCCAGGTGTAGGTGACCTTGCTTGCGCAGGAGGGTTGAACAAGATGACCTCCAGGTGTGCCTTCCTACCCCAACCATTCTGTGATTCTGTGGCTATTTCAGGAAATATGTAAAAATAACCCTAATCTGACCCAACAGTGAGGAGGAAAAAATCTCCACCAGCAATATCATACTGCTCCTAGTGGAGAATTTCAGATAAAGACTTGCTGTAAGCTTCTCTACACCCCTTTTTTTCTTGAGGAAGAATTGTACCATTGTGGAACCCATAGGAGGGGTAAGCATAACAAAAGGGACAGCTGTAGCTAATAGCAAGTATACATGTATCAATTCCAACTGTACCACTACTGGAAACGTGCCATAGCTTTATACTTGGAATTATAAGTGTTATTAACTTTGTACCTGGACTAATACTTTAATTACAGGAGCAGTAAATTCTTCAATCTGTACACAAAACATGTTTCTTCAGTGCATATAAATTGCACAAGGTGTTTTGTCTGGTACTCTACCCTTGAGATCTGGTTTGAATTTGGATGCAGCAGATGGACCCCACTACATGCAGCTTGCAGCTACCCTCAGTCCTTGCAAGGTTTTGAAAAATGCCATCTCTTGCAAGGCTAGGGAAGATTTGCAGACAGCTTGAACTCAAGTAGCATACAAGATGCACAAGGTCTCTGGAGTGGCCTGACATTCAGAGGGCTCCCAAGAGGATGTAGTGGTGGTCTGAGCATTAGTTTCAGCTCTCATGGGTACTCGTAACTCCAATTAAAGACAGAGATTAAACGTCTCTGGAAGTCAGAGTTTTCAAGCTCCGTGTCCTAAACTGGAGGTCAAGTTTCAGACTTCAATGCCTTGCTTAGTTTTTCCACAATACCCAACGTGGTTTGCATGTGTGTAGTACTGAAGTTAATTGGTCAGACAGTAATTGGAGCTCATCAGATGAAAGGCACTATGGAATGCAGAAGAATGCTTCATGTTATAATTTGAGTGAAAATGTAAACAATACCCTAAAAGATAGATGTTGTAATTGTAAACTTTCTCTCTGAATTATGCAGATAAGTAGAACAAAACTTAATTCCTTATCAACATATTAATTATTCTTTGATTATACCCTTCATGTGCTGTAGATGTTCAAATTACATGTGGGCAATCAGACACACATCAGAGAATCTCTACCCATCCGAGGTGGTCTTCATGCTGTGAATTTATATTAAACACTGAACATTAATATGAAACTAACTCCCCTTGGAGATAATTCTTTGATGTATTAATAAAAAAGACTTCTCAGTTCTTGTTTATCATAAATTAAGATTAAAGCACTTTCTTTTGGAGTTCTGTGTGAGAAGAGTAATTTGTAGTGCAAGAAACATTGTAAGATACAGCATGTACAGAAGAGCTCAGAGACAGGTCTGAATCCAGGGCTTGAGCACAGTGAATGTAACGCAAAGTGCCGAGCTCCCACCTGGAGTTATCAGTGTTATCTGCTGTTACTAGATGATTAACACTACAAGCAAATCTGGCTTTAGATCCCACTGTTTCCTCATTAGATCTTTCCATGAAAGGGCCTGTTTTTCTTCTGAAAAAACTAAACCCCCAAATAGCAGAATGTCAGTTGTTCACACAGTTTGGAAGAAGTCATCATCGACATACAATCCAGTAAGTAACAGGAGAGCTGATGTTATCCTGAAAGTACAGGCAAGAGCTGTAGCTACACACCCAGATGACTTCTGATTCACAACCTTATCGTAATGATTATCACTGAAGTGTATCAACATCATTAACATTTCATCATGCCTCAAGACTGTAGTGAAAAAACATGTATAAAATGAAGGTTAACATAATTCATGGATATCTACTTTATTATTATTATTATTATTATT
>NW_010304536.1:0-13452 GCF_000700745.2 Antrostomus carolinensis | reverse complement strand
ATTATTATTATTATTATTATTATTATTATTATTATTTCAGAGAGGATTAAACATCAAAGACTTGTACCTATTTAACACTTTCTTTCCAGCTGCTATTTACAGAAAAGAATATTACTAATGAGAGCTGCCAGGGTGTCTTCTTATGACTACATGAAGAAATGGCAAATCAGTCAATTAATACTAAGCACTAATATTATTTTCTTTGTCTGGATATTCTCAACTTGGTCCATCTTCCTGTTTGGAGTTAGATTGATCCTACGTCAGTACCAGATGTGGTGCAATAAGTTGACTCTGCCATGAGCAGGTGTTGGACCAGACGACCTCCATTGTTTGATGGTTCTACTACTTTTCAAAATTATCTCAGTGATTGAAGAAATAGCACATGCTTATGCAAAGATGTTATTGTGAACTAAATGCTACCCTTTGCTCTGGCTGTGCAGTGCTGTAAAAACAGTGGAGTCACACTAGTGTGTGTTTCAGCATGATCTAGTCCAGAGCCACTAATTACAAGGCTGTATGTTGATCTTTATAGAGTCATGAGAAGAACAAAGAGATTAAAGGAAACAATTACTTGCTTACTAAAAAAAGAAAATCTTTCCTCACTGTGTCTTCCAAAGGCACCTATTTTTATGAAAGTGCCTTCCAAACAATTCTCTCCAACACAAAAAAGAACACTAAATGTGGGAAAGTAAAATTAAAGGTTCTTTTTTACAGTAGCAGTGGAGCTACTGTTCAGACAGTTGTTCAGACAGTTTCCATCATCCATCATATGATGGAAATTTTGTTTAGTTTTACTGAGAAGATACAGATAACTTTCAATATCAAAGTAGTGAACTCAAAGGCCAGAATTTTAAGGATACTTAAATTTCCTAACTGGTAGGGTGCAGATCTTTGAAGAAGTTTGAAGTTTTAAATTATTTACCTTCCCAAGCACCTTTGATTCTGATTCATCCAACTGCCATCGACATGAGCAATTAGGATTGCAGCACATGGATATCCTATACACTTTGGAATGTACACATCTAAACACACTTCAAAAACTTCAAAGGGAAGATTACGGAGCAAACAGTTTTACCAAAGAACTGAAATGTTTTGGATATCTGAACTAAAATACTTCCAGGATTTTTCTTCACACCAATCATAATTTTATTTTGTTCAGTCCCCTTTGCAATAAAAGTTGCAGTCCATACAGTTACAGAGCAACATACAGAATTCAGGCTAAAGCAATTCCTTCATGATAGCTGTACATAAACATTTATTAATTCATACTGGAGGGAGGAAGGAACAGACAACTTGGCTATATTGGTATACTTATTATTTTTAGCATTTTGGCTGAAGTCTTTAGTTTGCTTTCCATGCATTTTTTTATAAGGGGCCATGGGGGTTTTATGTGCTCCTTCAAGCAGAGAACAGACTTTTAATGTAGTGAAAATGCAAGTTTTCCATTCTGCAGCTCACCTAGGTCTGTTTCCAGCTATTAAAAACACCGTACAAAATAACTGTTCCCTATAATACAAACTTCAGCTATGGCAGAAATAACACTGGGTATCCATAGTACTGACACTTCTCATTTCCTTAGCCCAGTTACACCACAGAACAAATGGAAGCCAGATTCATAGGAACTCTGTAATTACTTGACAATAATCATTGCCAGCAATAAAGCAGAATTAGCAAGAACTAATTAGCACACCACCCAGGACTAACAACACTTTACACTTTTTTACTGTTATTTTTAGGTACAAGCAGGAAAGAGGTAAATTGCTATTTTAGCATGAAAGAACTTAGGTAAGTTAGATGTTTGCAGTTATCACTCTATAAAGCTGGAGTCTGCCCTTCAGCTACGTGGCATTTATTACCCTAGAAGAAGACAACAGGAAGGCTGGAGACCTACCAGCTCCCTGCTGGTACAGAAAACTGGGTCTGTGAGATAGAGAGTGGGAAACACCAAAGCTACCAAAGCACAAACTTGTTAGTTCCATATCAGTGTCTTTAGCTGGATAACAAGTGGGAATACAGAAGGGTTAGTTCTGCAAGTGCCAGTGAAATAGTCCCTGGCACTTTTTAACTTGCTGTCTGACTTTCAACTATTTCTTAATCTTCTAATAGTTGATGGGAAACCAATTGGACAATTTCAGTTGCCATCTCACGGGTGGAGTCCCTTTGCTCTGATTGCTGGAGAGGACATTCTCACTCATCTAAACGATTACTTGCCTGACTGTGGACAGCGATGGTTTGGCCACTAGGCAGTGTTACCGACTCGATATTTGGAAAGTAAATGACTAACTCCTTGCTCAGCCAGACTTTTGGTGGGAAATGAGACACATCACTTAACACTTATACTTCAATTAAAAACACAAAAAAAACGTTCTTCCTTCCTTAGGAAGGAAAATTGTCAGACTCGATATGCTAAAGTGGGTACTATGCTCAAATATATCCTGCAAGTACATGAGGACCACACAGCTACCTTGCATGAGGTGGTCTTCTTTCCTTTGTGACTTCAACAGTCAGGTGGCCTGGATATCAGACAGGAGAGTTTTTTTGGTGCTATTAAAGGATTTGGTTCATCCCTTGGCTATCTCTAGACTTATTTATTTCACAGGAGCATATGGCCATAGATTGACACAAGACACTTGCCCTTCCAACAAATATTCCAACTTGGAGTTATGAGTTTTCCTAAACCATGACCTGATTCCTGATCATTTAGAGATCATTCACCAGGAGATCAATGAATATAACTCTGTGCTATAGTTTGAGGTCAGTTTAATTCAAGAGAGAGGCTAGTGAAGTAAAAATAAACAAATAAAGATCATGCTTTTTTATAAAAACTGACAAGAGTGTTGAAGTGCATATTTGAAATATTTCCTCTGAACTCTGCAGCGCCGCTGGCACGCCGCTGTTTCTGCGCTTGGTGCTTGTTCAACGTGTGCTATGTGGATGCACCAAGGTCTGCGTATGTACATTTGCCAAGCAGAATGACAGAAGTAATGTGACTATTTCTGAAAAATGAAGTGTTTATGGCTTGCTCAGTTTCAGAATATGTTTCATAATCTTCAGCACTCACAATGTGTCACTCATGAGCTTGCAACATATTCCTCTGAACAGAAGCCGCTTTGTGCTCACTGTTGAAGAAGCATGTGCTGTGCAAGTGCCATACTGTATTTTGGCAGTAGCCGTTAAGAGTAAATTTACAGAGGATTAAGGAGATGGAAGGCAGCGTGCCTTGTACTGTAATTCTGCAGAACATTAAAATACCCTGTTTAAAGACAAGTTGAGATGGCTGCTATTCAAAATCTTGGGGCCTGAGGGTCAATCCTTTGGGCTAAATTTCTGTTTGGTCTTTGGGAAAATAAGTCCCTGAACAACAGCAGCTGCCCTTGCCCAGAAAGCGTGTGTGAGGACATGTCCCTCCTTTGGTCGTTACCTCCAGCATGAGGTGGGAGCTGTCCCCAGGGCTACAAGGCCACCCAGACCTATGCCAGCTGGAAGCTCCCTGCTGATGCCTGCACCACCTCTGGGATCAGCTCGGGGCCCTTCCCCATCTCCAGATGTGTTCCAAAAGAGCAGGATCCAGGGGCTGCTCTGGCTTTATGTCTTCTCAAGGCCAGGAGAATGAATGTATGTGCTGAGGACATGAGCCATTTTTGGCTGTCCGGTGCAACAGTAATGGGATATACAGATAAATACTAAGATTGAAAATGGGGTGTGTATGCTTTGAAGGAAAAGGCACAGTACTTTATTTTCCAAGTCTAGCCTTTTTTCTAGACTTGACCTTGGTCTGCACTTTTAAGAATTTGACATTTTTTAATGGTTTATTTCACTTTCAGATTTTGGCAGGGTCTAGCCTCAGATATGCCAGAAGTATGATGAGATAAGTTGTTCTCCAGACAGAAACAGAAGCAGAAAGCAGGCAGTTGCCTACAAAAGATGGTCTCTCCTACAGATTTCACTGTAAAGATGCCTGGCTCAGTTTTCAAAAGGAGAACTCTAAATCTGACAATGAAATCTCAGCAAAGTGGAAGTTAAAAGATTTTAATTAATCATCTTAAGAGTCCACGTGTTGCTCTGAAACCACTGGTTAAAAATGGACACGATAAAGGTATTTTGATTTAGGAGATGGGCTGTATTTTGCAGTATTTTTTTACACGGTAACAGTAGTTAGAAATCCAGGACTCATGGATATCTACTTTTAATGCTGTATTATGCTCTGAAAACTCACTTACTACTAAGTAATCACACTCATGTACTGAAAATTACAGGTCTTTATTTTCTGTTAGAGCTTCATCTTTAAAGAGAAATGATAATCCAAACAAGCCAGCCTGGATTCCGCTGATTTACCTGCACTGGAGACTGTGCAAGGAAGGTAACACTGCCAAAAGGTGAGAATTACAGCTGTGATGCTCCCTTGGCTGACACTAATTTTGGGAACAGAGCTGGGGATTTCATTAATCTTTCTGCCAACTCCAAGCCACTGCTCAAAATAGCCTCAAAACTGAGTCTACAAACTGAGTTTGCTATGCATTTCAAAGTGTTCTCTTCATTCATTGTTTACCAAACTGGCCTTTCCTCATCAGGGATAGAAAAACATACCGAATGCTTATCACCTGAAAGCTCGAATCCCCCTGGAAAGAACTTTTTCAGGAAAATGTTATTGTGGTGAGGACTTTCAGGGAGTGCTGGAGTTTTAAAGTTTCTCATTATGTTTTGCATATTTCTTTTAAATGAACAGGCGAAAACTCATCTGACTCTCATTTTAATTCTCAATAGACTTTAGAAAGGAAATTCCAACGAGAAGTGTATTCCTACACCTAAAATCTGTGTGGGAACAATGCTGCATGCTTGTCTCAAACCAAGAGCAGCCAGAAGAATTGGCGCTAAGGCTGGATCAGCAGCAGACCTGCTTGTTCCACACAACAGTAAAGGGTCTCAGGGGATGCTTTTATAAACCAGACTTCAATAGGACACATCAGAAGCTTAGCATTAAGCATACGTTTAAAAATTAGTTGACATGTCTTCACAGCAGTCATTTTGTCATCCATGTAGAATATATATATGGGGATTTCATAGAATGTATTGGGTTGGAAGGGACCATATTTCTGGATATAAAGGGTGGGAATCATCTCACCTATCTGCAGCTGCATTCATCTCAAGTGCTCCTGAAGGCTATAGAAAGAAAAACTTCCATGAAAATATCCATCTTACCTTAAAGTTAATGCCTAGAAGAGGTAAAATTGCTTGTGCCCAGAAAGTGCTCATTCTAGAGTCTATACGAAGAATTTGGGAGGAACAGATATATAAATCTAGAGATATTTCCAGTGAGATTAAATAAATTTTTCTTTGAGGCATCTCTTGTTAATGTTACTGGGTGACTTAAGGTCCATAATTTCACCTATTTGCACCTCATTTTCTCAATTTGTAGTGATGGCGTAAATGATCTGTAGCTGTATTTGCAAAGGGATTTGAGATTTATGTAGGAACATTCCTGTATAGGTACTCAGTGTTTACCACAACCGGCACATATTTCCCACACAAAGCATGTCATTGAGTTAGTGTTACTTGACCTCAGAATCCACTAATCTCAAACACAATCAAGGAAGTCAGTACTTGAGTTGTTCAACCCATCTATGTCTTTTTCATCAGTTCACCTGCTGGTTTCCATAGGATATACGTATATCTCACCTACCAGAACTAAGCTGCACTTATCAAGATTTTCCCTGCAGTTGATACTACACATTCTTGGTATTCAGGTTTTCTTTAAGTATCTTAAGCATACAAACAACTCCAAGTACTTCTAGTTTTTAGAATTTTTAGAATTTGCTAGAAGAATTCTTTTCCTTCCCTAAAAATGCAGGTTGTCTCTGGACAAAGATGTTAAGCCAAAGCACAGGGCCAGCATAGCCAGGTCTAAGTTAAAGTCAGGTGGAGGGCAGGTCTCCCAGACCTCTCAGGTAGATAAGCATTTCCACTTTCCAGTGCCTTCAGAGCACTGTTCCTAGCTCTCCTTAGACATATCAAGTGAGCTGGTTGCTCAGTGCACAACAGAGACTAATATGTGAACATGACACTGGCAAAGCCCCACCAGAGGATTTTTATAACTGATATGAAGAAAATATAAATGATTTGCAGATACATAACTCTCCACCTTGCTCACTGTATGGGTTTCCTACAACTGTTGTTGATTTTGTGCTTTAGAAACTTTGGGAAGAAACTTCTAACAGCAACTTGTTTGTGCCATGCTTATTTGGCATTCGGCACCGCGCTATTACACAAACAGGGAACACGATGTAACACCACAGCAGCAGATTTAACTAAGATCCAATTGTACTTGATGCCATCTGGATGTGGGAAGAATGTTCCCTTAAATGAAAAATCTTTGACAGAAAAACAATTTCACCCTTCACAAGTATGTACCATAACATAGGACAATACACCACCTTTGACTTATGACTTCATCGGTAAGAAACTGGCCTGACAATGGCATTTCTCCTCCAATAGGCAGATGTGCTCTCTATTATATTGTTCCTGCTGCACAGATCTGAATTTGGGGTATCCTTCAGAGCTAGTATGAAGCCACTGTTTGCAAGGAAGTAGTAATCTGTCCCATATCACCTCTCAAATAAATTACCCCTGGCTGAACCACCAGTGTTAAGATGGGGGGATGCTACTGCCTCTTGATTTAGATTATAAGATTGTAAGCAGCTAAAATAAATACTTCATATTTCCAGGTGCAATTTATTAATTTAACTGTCTCATTTTCCCTGTGTTCATCACAGCAGAAACTCAGTGACAGCCCGAGTAAATGCTTTGACTTATAATACACAGTCACCTAAAAAATTAACGATGAGTTCTTTTCCCAAACGACTTAAGGACACACTCATTCCAACACCAGGGCCTCTGAAGAGGAAATACCTCAGGGAGAATATTGTTATTAGGTGACACTGAGCAAATACTTTAGCAGGAGTGATTGAAGCAGACTGTGTACCCTAAGGATTTAATGAGCAGCTTGGAGGAGTTGATGGCCTGAGGCACAGCCTCAGGTCATTAAACCTCAAATGGTTATTAATCCCCAGGAAATTCTTTCTGTCAAGGTCATTAATGCTATTATACAGTGGAAATTGAGGGCATATTGAGAAATTAGCAGGTAGTCTGTTTGCAGGAGAAATACTCTCAGTAGGCATGGGCAGGTCATTTCCAGGAGGACGCTGCAGTGTCCACAAGCCACCCAGATTGCCTGAACGTCCACATCACTCTCTGCACCATTTCTAAGCTAAGTTGCTCTTTTGCAGGGTGTCACTACAGGAACTTTCTCATGCATTGAGCAGTTAAATTAGCAGCTCTGCATAACTCCAAGTGGTAACATTAGCTGAAATATCTCCTGCTGAGTAGAGATATCTTAGCATATATTTTTACGCTGGAATTCTGTCCAGCAGTACATGGTGAGGTCCCAGTTTGGGGCTTTCCTCTTGGATCCTTCTCTGCATTGGGCACTTCATGAATGAAGCCTCAGCTTCACAGTCACTGCTGTTACCTTCTCATCTAGTATGAAAAATGTTGGTGCATGGATCCCATGACTTTTTATAAATAGGGTCTACAGTGAGGCAGTTGCTTGTTTGGTGCATTTTATGTTGCTAACAGTCAAAACTGGATGTGAGACTTAGTGATATTTTTTTCCAGATTCTGCTGCTGGCTTATGATTTGAATCAGGCACATAAAATCCTGTAACTCTATTAAATTATCTTTGTACATCAGCTATTCCCGTATTAAAACATCTCTAACCATACCTACTACAACAGATATTTTGAGCTTTGAATCATATCTATTTATAAGGGACCTGGAGATCTTCAATTTCAAAACTATTATTTTATAATGACCAGTGCCTGATCTTTAAGGCAATGCAACAGACTGCAATCACCTAAATCTGTTCCTTCTGCTCTAAACTAAGAAGGGAAAATAGAAAATTATTACATAGTAGGTTCATTTTGATTACATCCCTGAGGATGATTTAGCAACCCAATTATGCAGCTGTCCAAATTAAGAAACCTGTCTTTATCAAAGAGCCTGAAGAGATTTAGAAAGCAACAGTATATTATACTAAGTAAAAATAAAGAACAAAAGGACATCACAATCTATTTAATTCTTCTGGCAACATCTGCATTAAATGATCAGTGCTTAGACATGCATTGCCATTTACTGTTTGATTAAGTGCCCTAACATTCACTAGCATCAGCCAGTGCATCCTTACTAAATGGAATTTATGCAAATGTTATTTCAATTACATGTCTCTATATAGGTGTCAGGAACACACCCACCTATGGGGGAAGCAGAGGGTAAATTCACTGTTGTACTTCAGTCTGATTGGTTTCCTGAGAGATATTCATTCAATGAAATTGTTAAATTATTGGAGCACCAAAAAGTACTTTAACAAGTAAGCAAAAAACACTTTTGTGTGTTATGACTACATAGTTTTTGCATGCATTCGGGTACTTGATTTTGTGAAGCATACAGTATATACACAGTTTGGGCACTGATGCTGTAAAAAATGCAGTTACACTTTTAAAATGTAAAAAATTAAGTTACTCTTTTAAAATACAAACACAGCTGAATATTTCTAGAATGAAACCTTCACTTAATTTATGTTAGACATCATTCCAAATACCTGAAGAAGAACTGCATACATGTCACAGTACAGAAAATTTTATTTGGCAGTACTGGCTTAGACATGGCTGTGAAGCCATAAATCAGATAAAAGAAGTATTTGGACACTAAATTATTTTTGGACTTGGAAAATTCCACTATATATATATTTTTATAGCAGTATGTTCCTGTAACCTAGATTGCAATCAAGTGATACATTTAAAGTCATCTTCTTCTGAAGAAAAGACAAATTTAAACTTCTGCTTCAAGGGATCCAACTGTGCAGTTTAGTGCTGTCTTGAATAAGATTGCTTCCCTGATCAGGATTTTCAACAGATTTGTGTCATCAGAATCACTGCACCTAAGTATGTCTAACATTTATTGCCTTGCTTGCTTTGATGGATTGTGCCATAAGGCATGCATCATACTATTTATGTAAGAAATAGATTTGAAAAAACAACGCAGGTCCTTGATCTCTCAACATTGTCTGCAACAAAACAGACAATTCCTTACTGCTTGGTTCCTTTTCTTTCTTTTATTTTCATAAGTACACCTCTTCTGTCTAACTCTCCAACTGGTTTGGTTTTTTTTTAACTGTCTTGGTTTCCACACCTATCCCACTAATGCTTCAATGAGTCTCTGTCAAATTACATTTCTCTGTTTGCTCTGGTCACTGAGTTTAGGAAAATGTTGAACTCCACTGTCTGTGAAGGCAGTCACATTTCCTTCAGTGGATCTTACGCAAGCATAGAACAAGGAATAACTTGATAATACAACCATCTGACTCATGTGCTTTGGACTGATAATAACTGTAGGAACGTCCTGTAAAATGACCAGTTTAAAAAAGAAAAAAAAAAAAATTACTTGGCTTTTTCTCTTCCCAAGAATGACCGTGTTCATTTTTCTCTTAAAAAGACTTCATTGAAGAAGTTGAAATTAACCACAGAAAATAAGACCAAAGTGGAGAGTGAAAGTTCATCTAATCCATTCTGTGCCGAAACCTGCAGGACTAATATTTACTCTTCCTTAGAAGAATCCTGGGTTCAGAACAACTCTGAAAAATATATACTCTGAGATACACCTGACCAAACAGGGTGCTTTGCTCTTAAACTGGGTAAGTGGCAAATTTACTACTCTGTGCTGAAGTAGATGTTTTGATGATACAGTTCCAGCTCTGTTCTCAGGTGGAGATGTTAACTCGAGCAGTGTTCATCCACTGCAGCTGGAATGCACTGCTTACTTTTCCAGCCCTTGCATTTAACTACCTCTGGATTGCCACATTTGTTGCTATTCAGCAGAAACTCAGTAACTTCTCATCTTTTTCTGCAAACAGTGTCTTATATTCCTGCCTTGCTGGTATCTCAGCATCATTTGCTTCTCTGCTTGCAGAAATAGTGGTATTTCATACAAAGCCACTTTCCATGGTTTGCAAGGGGTGCTGGATGATAACCTCAGCTGCAGTGCCCAGATTAATTAACCCCTTACTACTTCTGATGGAAGAAGAAGAGCAAGTTTCTCCAAACTATCACAGCAAGATTTGTTTGGATGAGAGGTCTGCACAGCTGTGAGTTTCAGGAGGCAGCAGGGCAGATTCTAGGAAAGCAAAAATACCAGTGCATGAAAAGCTGAGAATACACTTTGGGTGAAACATCATTGAAGAGAAAATTGCCAATTCCTCAAATAACAATGTTTATTTAACAGTATCCTGCTCTGGGGAACCACGTAACTGCAGTGACTATGAGTAACTGTGAGTACTCATGTCAAAGGAGGCCTATAAGAAAGATGGGGACAAACTTTTTAGCAAGGCCCTTAGTGATAGGACAAGGGGTAATGGTTTTAAACTAACTGAGGGTAGATTTAGGCTAGATATAATGAAGAAATTATTTACAGTGGGGGTGGTGAAACACTGGAACAGGTTGCCCAGAGAGATGGTAGAAGCCCCATCCCTGGAAACATTGAAGGTCAGGCTGGACCGGGCTCTGAGCAACCTGATCTAGTTTAAGGTCCCTGTTCACTGCAGGGGGGTTGGACTATGATGACCTTTAAAGGTCCCTTCCAACCCAAACCATTCTATGATTCTATGATCATATGATGGTTTATCATGCAAGTCTATTCTTAAAAGGACAGTATTTGTGTCAGACAAATACTGCTCTTCTAGCCTGTACATGTATCCTGCACAGGGCACAATGAACAAGAAGTGTGTCTGACCAGCCAGGAGTATGTTCTTTCAAATAAAGAAAATCCCCAAATTATAATCTTAGTGATAAATACATCTCCAAAACAGTATTTCATAGTGAACATTTTTGCCAAACACCAGGCATTCTCACTACTAGTAAATAACTGGAAGAGTACATTCTTATTTAGTATGAGTGAAAATATCAGAGTTTAGGCATAAAAACTTGTGTATGCAAATTCACAGATATCAATTGTTTTTCTCTGCTTCTGTGAAGAAAAATGCTCAGTCAAATACATACTTACTTATATATAACTCTTCAAAAAGGCTGAAAGGATTTGAAGAACCAAATCTCTCTATGTATAACCAAGTTTCTACATTTAGCTGGTGAATCTGCAATTCCCAGCATACACAAAGTAGTAAAGAAGCATCAGTTGGTATTACTTTTCTGTCATATTACTGTTTTTATTCAGTCTCAGAGCCTGAGCAGCAACACTCCTCAATGACCTTCTAAAGCATCAATGCAGAGATCTCATACCTCCTCACTGCCTGTTTCTTTCTGTTTCCTTTCCTTTAAAATATTTTGAGGCTGAGGTAATAGCACAGAGAAAAGATGATATTTAGTCAGTGTTCCAATGAAGACAGGTTTTGAAGCAATGCAGAAGGCCTATCCTAAAAACCAGAATTTGCTACATTTCAATTTGCACATGTTGGATATGAGCATTACTGAAGGCAATTCTGTGCCACTAAACTGAGGAATATCTGCTCCCCAGCTTAATACATGTTGACTCAGTTTTATGCTTCAGTTTACAGTCTGTCTTGGTAGCTTATCCTACTGTGCAATGAACAGTATCCAACTAGATTTTGCAGGGAATTGCATGAAAATATCCTCCAATGTTCTCTACTATTGTTTTCCATTTTTTATGATAAGGAAGTTGTCATTGTGGTCAGAAAAGAAAGAAATACAGATGCAAAAAGAACCATTTAAAAAGGTAGCCTTAGGGGAAGCTCTTATTCAAGTGTCTGTCAAGGGGATCAGGTACAATTGCTCTGCTCCATTGATTTTTAATCACATCTGCCAGTGGGCCTCAAAAGTCTCCAAGACTTTATGATGCCTTGAAATGAAAAGAGCAAAACATTCTCCTCCATCATTTTGGAAGATATCAGGGCATTAGCACCTGTAGTAAGTGTAAAGACCCTTCCATAGCAGCCTTTAAGAGCTGTGCACTAATGGAGCTGCTCTAAGTATGGCAGTCAGTTGTGAGACCAGTGGCACAAGCTCCTTTTTACCACAGTGACGCCGTTACCCCTAAGGCAAATATGGCTTTCAGGAGGTGGAAAAATGAGAAAGGACAGCACAGAAATGAGACCCCAGGAACATTAAGATGGATGATTATCCTTAACTGAAATATAATACATAGCTTTACTGTGGGTTTTTACTGTGAAATTACCTAGGAATTTATTTCATAATTATTTTATCTATAACTATACAAATTTTGTATGATATTTAGATCCTTTCTGCCAGTGCCATAAAATATAATTTTGTACTGCAAATATCTGTAATAGCCACCAAGAATTAAAAGCACACAGTACTAGGCATCTACCTTGACTCCCAGCTGTGATATATGTAGCTTGTTGTTGTGTGTATCAGAGGTGCCTGCTTTCACAGTACTCTCAGGGACTTCTTGTTAGGGACAATTTCCTTTACTAAGACACACATCTGGGTATATTTAGGGATATATAGCTTCCAACCTTATGTTTCTCCTAAAATGCTACATCCTAACCACAGTCAGAATTTTTTTCTAAAAAGCAGTCTCCTGAATGCCAAATCTTACTTCCAAGAATTATTTTTGCTGCCTCCTGTCTCTGCCACTATTTTCTCAGGTATATGAATCTGACCATCTACACTACGAAAGCTTCCAGAAGCTCACTACAGTAACCTTACAGTCATCTCTTCCTTTGTCCATTCTGGACATTTGCAATGAAATACTTAAGGAGAGTAAATAATTCATCTGCAATGAGCATATGCTACCTTGAGACTACCAAGTCTTTTCCTCTCTTTAATCATTTTCTGAAGATGATATGTTGATTCAAATAGGAAAATGTATACCTGCAATCAAATATAAAAGATGTCCTGAAAGCATTATCAATTGGCCCACTATAAAGACAAGAGGGCTAAGGGGAAGGCACATCAGAAATATTGAAATCTGGGGTCATAATGAATATGCCCCTAATCTGAATATTTTGATTCAAGGTAGGTAGTGGTTCATGTTATCCCTTTTAAAAACCTCCTTCTGTCCTTAGGTTATGAGAGACTATATCTCTAAAGTATTTTGTGACTGCAGGTGAAAACGTACTCACTGCTTTACCTGTTAAATTTCCTGCTCACCCATATTTCTTTCTGGATGAGCGCCCTGTCCCTTGGAAACCCCTCACATCTCTGCCCACACCCGGAGAAGTCATGTTGTCAAAAGCAAAGTTTAACTTCTATCAAGTTTCTGAAGGAATGACATTAGCATTACTTAATACTCTGCTCCTTTATTCAGGAGGGTTATTTTTCTGCCACTCTAGGACATGAGCAGTGAAGGGCTATCAGATTAATGCTCAGGGCCTTTAGGTCAGATGTCCACCCCCTGCCGCCCCGCCCC
>NW_010304535.1:0-775 GCF_000700745.2 Antrostomus carolinensis | reverse complement strand
GATATCCTGTTGGGAGTCTGTTATAGACCACACAACCAGAATGTAGAGGCAGATAAAGCCTTCTACAAGCAGCTGGCAAAAGTCTCACAGTCTCTAGCCCTTGTTCTTGTGGGAATTCAGAAAACAGCAACAGCTCATTTTTTTCTGATCAATCAGGTTGAGAGAGGTGATTCTTGGCTCTGGTGAGATCCCACCTGGATTACTGCGTCCAGCTCTGAGGATGCCATCACAAAACAGACATGGACCTGTTAGAGCAGGTCCAGAGGAGGGACACAAAAATTATCAGAGGGTTGGAACACTTCTCCTTTGAAGAAATAATAGAGTTTTCTGTTCTTGGAGAAGTTAGGAGAGGTGTCAGCTGGACTGCCACCTTGGACTTTTGGAGGGCAGACTTTGGACTATTCAGAAGTCTGGTTGGCAGAGTACCTTGGAAGGCACTAATGAAAGGGTAAAGAAGTCCAGGAAGGCTGGACACTCTTTAAGAGGGAAATTTTAAAGGCACAGGAGTAGGCTGTCCCCATCTGCCAGAAGACGAGCTGGTGGGGAAGAAGACTGGCCTGGCTGAACAGGGAGCTCTTGCTGGGACTCAGGAAAAAAAGGAGAGTTTACCATCTCTGGAAGAAGGGGCAGGCAAATCAAGAAAAGCAGAGGGATCTCATTAGGTTATGCAGAGAGAAAATTAGAAAGGCAGAAGCCCAGATAGAACTCAATCTGCTCACTGTTGTTAGAGATAACTAAAAGTGATTTTACAAATACATTAACAACAAAAAGAGAG
>NW_010304534.1:0-11694 GCF_000700745.2 Antrostomus carolinensis | reverse complement strand
CCCGGTGCAGCCTGGCCCGCTGGCCGGACAGATGGCTCCCCGCCCTTTCCCCCAAGCTGGCGTGTTTTAGACAGGTTCTCGGTACGTACAACAGGCAGCTCCCCCCTTTCTTGACAGTGAGGGGGAGGAATGTGCGCCTTTCGGAAGTTTCTGTGTGTTGGGTACTGCGTGCCCCGCATGACTGTGACCGGCGTGACGTGCTTCTGTCAAAATAGGTCCCAGTTAGTGCTGTCGTGATGTGGGGATTTTTCTCTCCCAATAAATTAGATAGTTGTGAAAAGGAAGGCTCTTCCAAAGATGAGTGATCCTTGAAAGGTAAGGGCATAAAGAAAAGCACGATAGAATAAGTAGTGTTCAGTAGTATCCTGTGATTATATTTTATACATGTAAGGGTCCTTGAGAAAAATCTCAGAACGTTTCAGGTTTAGAGTCAGCAATATTAGAATTTTTTTTAAAGCTGTTGTCCTGGTTTTCAGCTGAGACAGAGCTAGGTTTCTTTTTAGTTAGCCAAGTGAAACCACCACAGCTGTTAATGTTGTCTGAACTTACATTTTACACTTTGTGACTAATGTCAGCATATGTACTTGCCTAATCCTATAAACCTTTCTATTTTATTTTCCATTTTTAGTAGACTCATTTTTAATTGTTTTAGAGGGACAGAGCAGAATTTATGATGTTGTAAAAATCTTTAAATGGACAACTAGAATAAATTAATGTTTATATTAGGGAAGAACACTGTATTCCCCCGAAACACCTTTGACTGGCCTGAGTTTTAGAAATAGAGCTTAAATCTGATTTATCAAAGAGATATTTTTAACAAACTATACTTTGTTTTATTGATCTTTCAAATCAATTAAACCCCAAAATCTGACTGATCACACATACTTCTTGATAACTTCAATTTTTAAGTGTTTAAATTGCACATTCATAGACAGAGTCAAAACCATAGTGGGGACTTATCTTTATCACTTTTGTTTTGTGTTGTTAAAATGCTGCCAGGCCTGGCTGCACTCAGATTTCAATACACTGTATTCTTATTGCAAGAACAGGTTGGAGGAAAATGCCTTTTTTTTTTTTTTTTTTAATTAAGAAGCTACTGTGTCTAATTCGAAGCTTTCAAATGTTGAACTGTCTTCAAGCTGGAAATAAGCTGCATTTATGTCATATGAAACAAAGTGTTGATATGGGGAATATAGAATAAATACTAGATTAGAAATTCTGTCTGTATGAAGCCATTGTCAGTCAGTGATCTTTATTCTGTTGTGTGTTTATTTACTTAGAGCGTGAAATGTGTATTCTTTAGACATAAACTTTGGTTTCAGGCTAAGGCATATATTAGGAAAATTTCTGTAAAGCAGACTAAGCAAAAACAAAATCTGAAGCATAATGAGACTGCAGTCAATACTCCATGGAAAGCACTCTCTTTCTATATTATTACAGTAATATGCTATAGAAAGAGTTATCTATTGAGAGAGCATCAAGTGCACTCTCAATAAATATTTTCTAACTGCATATTATTCTCATGGGTTTAAAAAGATTTATGGGCCACGAACTAATTCAGTTCTGAAGTACTGCATTGAAGAATACGATATTGGCAGAAGGGAATTCCGAGTGTTGTCTTTTAAAAGGTAATTGGTTAGTAAGAGAATGTATGACTCAGAATAAGGGTAACTTAGTATAGGAAAATCATACAACTTTGTTTAAAAAAAGAAGTATATATTTTTTTTCACTGCAGCTGGTTATTAAAAGTTATTTTCTTGGGACAATTATTGTTGTTGTTGTTATTGACTTAATACTGTTGATGTATATGTAACAGAGATCCAGTTTAAGTCTAAACAGCTGAACTGGACAAGTAGTTTTGTTGGTTTTCTTGCATCAGGAACTTATAATGGATTTGTTGACCATTTGTTGACTGGATAACAGTGAAATGAGTTGGTATGCCCCCATGCAAACAGTGATTTAAATTAAAACGTGCATAGGGCTTATCTTAAGGATTTGTTGACAAGGTTTTAAATTCATCATTGGCTGATGAAACTGGGGTTTTTTTGCTTGTTTGTTTTAATCTACTTTATTCAATCAGCAAAAATAAGGTCTATAATAAATTTATCCTGAATTTTATTCCACACAATTCAGGATTGTATCTAAAGAATGTATCCCATGGTGACTAACATGTTACATATTTCCCTTGGTGACCGAAATATTAGAATCCTGTTTTTATAGTACTTTGCATTCCTAGAAATTTCAGTCATTAATAGCATTTTGGGTCATGATTAATTCCCTCTGCTTCTGTGATAGCTAGGTTTCATTGGATTCTGGAACCATCAGGAATACCTAAAGAAAACCACAAAATAAATAGTGCTTTTCAGAGTTCTGTGTGAATGTGACAAGGGGAAAAATTATACTTAGAAGTGATGACACTAAGAGGCAACTGATAAGCTGTGTAGTATCGCTTTCAGAGACTCACTATAGAGCACTGAGGATTTGCGTCGTGGTTTTTGTATCCAGGTCTTCAGCTGTTATTACTCCTGTAGGTTAGCTTTCTTCTGTATTTTAGTTTAATGTATTTTGTTTAGCTTCTCAAATCTGAAGTTGTTTGGGTTTGTTTAGGACTGGATAGGAGGAATTGAAACATGAGACATGTAAAAGCAACTAATTTGGAAGGTGGGGCATCTTCTGCTTCTTATTGGGACCTTTTTACTGTGCCTCATGCTTATAATCGTTGTCTATAGCTCTAGTTTAGTGAATATCTTGGTAATCTGGACTTGGTTCTTTGTGAGTAAATAAATTTTTTAAAAATAATTTTTAAAATCACTTGTGTGGTTAAATAGCAGCACTCGAAGTTTTCAGTTCAAAGACTTCCAGCATTTTTATGGAAACTCTGTCTTTCTTAAGTCGAAGAAGCCAGTTTTGCAGTTGTAAGTAATGTGTATTTAAGTTGGTCTTGGGTGATGGTCCTTTTTTAAAAACCTTCACCAAATCTTTAAATCGGTCATAAAACATGCTTCTGCAACACCTAATTGAAAATCAACACTAGTTGATTTGATGAGCTTTTGAAGATTAGTAGACAGTGTTCAGAATGTGAATTTCACGTGATTTGGAGGTGTCTGGCTGGCAATAGTCAGACATTATAAAAATGTCTGAATATTCTAAATTGACATATTTTATTTGAAGCTCTTGCTTTCAGGTGTGTGAAATCCAGTTATGTTGCTTTTGTAACCGTCTTAAAATAATAAGGCACACTTTTTCTTTTTTTTTGTTACTACCTTGAAGCTAGAAATAAGTCAGCAAGTAAGCAGACTAAAATAATCTTTTGAGCATGTCTGTTTGCAATACATTTTCCCTTTGATGGTTTGAGTTACTGGGAGAGATAAGTATAACAGATGATGTTTAATTTCTGATTATTAATCTTATTCATAATCTAGGATTATTAGTGTATAAAATCAACTATTAGCTGGTATATTTTCAAATAACTCTCTCCAGGTGGGGTAGAGAGCACTTCACTTAAGTATTATGGCTCATTCTGAAATCCAGATTTCAGTGACCCTTTAAATAATACAAAAATATTGCTGTAGTTTATTTTGTAATTGTTACACTGCTATTGGTAACATTGAAAGTCACAGGCTATGTGCTGCTGCAAATAGAGAAGGTGGAATTTAAAGGTAAAAATAGCTCGATGTTAAATGCATCCCCTGCCTTCAAGGTCTATTGCCAGAATTGGCCCAGGATATCTTTTAGTGTAGGCAGGGCTTGAAGTCCTCAAATGTGATCTGGCTGCATTATTTGTGTGTGTCTCGATTGTGTCAGATTTTGCACCCGTTTTCACTGTGTTCAAACTACTATCAGATTTGTGATGTCCCAGCTTCCTAAGGGAGGTTAAAAAAAAAGGCGATTAGGATGTCAGTTTTCTGGTATCTTCATTCAGTAACATTTTTGAGACTAAACAATGGGAGTGCAGAGGGGAAAAACTGGTTTAAAGTGATTACTAACACAGTTATGGCATTTTGATACTTTGAAATGATTCCATTGAAGTTAATATTTTTGCGGGCTGATTATTGTGTAAAGACAGAGATTGAACATCCCATAGAATGACTCAGTATTCAACAAGTAGTCTTTTACTTCCTTATTTTATTTTATTTTTTTTAATCCAAGAAGGATTCCCGGAATTGTTTACTATTCCGATATATCTGTACTTCTATCCATTATTTCCTGGCTCAAATGTAGTATTTGTTAGGGGTTTTTGGTTTTTTTTTAATAATGACAGGTATTAATGAAAATTGAGACACAAAATCATTGGTGAGAATATGCTGAGAAAGAGGAAGGAAGGTAATTTTTTTTACCAGGTGTTGCTTATGAGGTGATATTATGTTATTATGTTAGTACATACGTCGGTACCATGGTGTTATACTGCGTTTGAGACTGACTAATAAAAAGTGGGCAGTGTTGATCTGTGAAGTCAGGCATATTGTAGGTGTTAGATTATATTTTGTCAGATCTAGTTTGCCATTTGTTTTAAGATTCAATAATGGAACATTTTCCTGTGATGATAGAGATATACATCAGTGAAGATTTGGAAGTCTTGTTCTTTACCTGCAATTTGTAGGACTCTGTTTTACTTATTAATTGAATCTTCACTTAACAGCGAAACGATATCTAAACCTCAGTGTCTTGTGCTCCTAGTGTAGTTGTTGGTATAAAAGCTTCAGTTTTACATAGTAATGAGTATAAAGTGCCTACTCATTCTGCTTGTTGATAGCCTAAGCAAGTATTCTAAATCACTGTAATACATCATTATTAATATTGTAAAAAAACCCCCTGTATTGTACATGAACACTGAACCATTGTTCAAGGCCAAGTTGAAAAGTAGAAACTTCCCATGAGCAAGAGGAGCTGTTTCATGCATCAGTTCATAGGTCTGAATATTTAGTGCACCGACTGTCCCTTGTGGTATTATAAATTGTTCCTGTTTCGGCTTGACTGTGGTTTGTGAATATGATTTACTTTCTGACCAACCTTGTCTTTGGGAGATGTTTGTTAACCAGATCTTTGTGACCATCAGTCATTAAAGGGTTGTTACGTGCTCAGCTAACAAGCCATAAATTCAAGTTGGAAAAGGCTGCTGGAGAGAACTTGCTGTGTGTAAAGTGGAAAAAAATAATCACTGACTAATTAGATAAGTATTACATTTTCCAGTGTGAAAGTTGTCAAATTACAAAGCTTTGTCTGTCAGATGAGCCAGATAAGGTTTTCAAAGTTAATTTCTTAAAAAAAAAATAAAAAAATAAAAAAAAAATTCAGCAAAATGACTCTAGTATGATAATTTCTGATGTGGTATTGTTGAAAATAAAAATGTGGAAACACAAGTTAGAATCTTAGTAATTTTATTTTCTTTAAGGCAGTGAGACTTTATCTGATGCATAGTGATCTTGGCCTCTATAGTGTCTCTTACCTTTTAGTGGGTTTTTTTGTATTGTATACAGTTACTTCATTGCATTGTAAAATATCTGGCAATGTAAATTTCATATTTCATTTTATGGTTTGAAAGTATTTAGAAATAAATGGTTATGAAATAAACTGAAAATATTTATTTTAATTTACTATATGAACAAGGTCTTGAGAGTTAAGATAGTCTGCTAAACGTTATCCTGGTGTAGGACTTCAGGTGTTTGGGTTTTAATAACATAAACAAGGAAGGAAAGGAAAAGAAAAAGAATTGTTTGCCTGAATTTTAAAAAGATAGTCACATCGGAATTTTTCCCTCCTGTGTTTCTCAAAATGTGGTCTTGCTTGCAGTGATTCCTAATTTGACACTTCAGTGCTTGAATAGGTCTGACCTCAATAGTATGCAAAGCCTTAGAGGAAAGAATAATTAAAGACATGGAGGTAAATGGAACATGGAGGAAAATGCAGCATGAGTGTCCTGAGTAGAATATGCCAGTCTGATCTGAGACCTCCTTCTCTATCTACCTGTCTGTGTCTGTTTTTTATATCTCTTCTGTGTGCATCCCCCAAACAAAATCTAATCTTACCACTGGATTTACTGGATGACATGACATTATTTCATAGAATCATAGCATGGTTTTGGTTGTTAGAGATCTTTAAAGTTCACCTAGTCCCACCTCCCCTCCTATGGACAGGCATGTCTTTCACTAGGTCAAGTTCCTCAAAGCACCATCCAACCTGACTTAGAACTCTTGCAGGAATGGGGCATGCACAGCTTCTCTGGGCAACCTGTTCCAGTGTCTTAACACCCTCATAATTAATTTTTTTTCCTTATGTCCAATCTAAAGCTACCTTCTTTCAGTTTAGCTCTGTTGCCCCTTGTCCGCTAGCTACAGTCCCTGGCAAAGAGTCTTTCTCCGTCTTTCTTAAAAGCTACCTCTATATATTGAAAGGCCACAATAAGGTCTCCTGGGAGCCTTTTCTTCTCCAACCTGAACAATCCCAACTATTTTAGCCTTTCTTCACAGGAGAGGTATTCCAGCCCTCTGACCATTTTTGCAGCCCTCCTCTGGATTCCACTCTAACAGTTCCATGTCTGTCTTGTACTGGGGGTTTCAGAGCTGGACACAGAACTCCGAGCAGGGTCTTTCATGAGAGTGGAGTAGAGGAGCACAATCACCTCCCTTGACCTACTGGCCACACTTCTGTTTATTCAGCCGAGGATATGATTAGCTTTCTGGGCTGCAAGCACACATTGCCAGCTCACGTTCAATTTTTCATCCAGCTGTAGCCCCAGGTCCTTCTCTCCAGGACTGCACTCAATCCATTTGTCCCCCAGTCTGTATTGGTCATGAGAGTGGAGTAGAGGAGCACAATCACCTCCCTTGACCTACTGGCCACACTTCTGTTTATTCAGCCGAGGATATGATTAGCTTTCTGGGCTGCAAGCACACATTGCCAGCTCACGTTCAATTTTTCATCCAGCTGTAGCCCCAGGTCCTTCTCTCCAGGACTGCACTCAATCCATTTGTCCCCCAGTCTGTATTGATACTGGAGATTGCCGTGACCCAGGTGCAGGACCTTACACTTGGCCTTGTTGAACTTCATGAGGTTCTCATGGGCACACCCTTCAAAGCCATCAGGGTCCCTCCAGATGGCATCCATTCCGTCAGGCAAATCAACATCACTGCTCATCTTGGTGTCATCTGCAGACTTGGTGAGGGTACACTCAGTTCCTCTGTGTCATTGATGAAGACATTGAATAGTATTGGTCCCTGTACAGATCCTTGAGGGACATCACTCGTTGCTGATTTCCACTTGGACACTGAGATGTTGAGTGTAACTCTGGACATGATCACTCGGCCAATTCCTTATCCATCTAACAGTCCATCTGTCAAATCCGTATCTCTCCAATTTAGAGGTAAGAATGTTGGGTGGGACCATATCAAAGGCCTTACAGAAATCCAGTTAGATGACGTCTGTAGCTCTTGCCTTGTCCACTGATGCAGTCACTCTGTCGTAGAAGACCACTAGATTAGTCAGACACAGTTTGCCAGTGGTGAAACCATGTTGACTGTCTAATTAACTCCCTGACTTCCATATGCTTTGACATATCTTCCAGGAGGGTCTGTTTCATGACCTGAATATTGATTATGTGATACAGAGGTATCTGCAAAACTAATAATTAAGTTGCAGGTAAAAGGGCTTAGTGGAAAAACATGAGGTGGAGAATGGACAAGCTATAAAATAAACTGCAGCACAGCTGTTGGGCTATTGGAAGCTTAAAAAGGACATTTCTAAAGGGTAGACCAGTGTCGTGTTTGAACTTAGTTTAGTGTCTTCATCAGTGACCTTGATGTGGGTGGGACTGTGCTGGTAGAGCTCATGGGTAATGCAGTTAGATGTGATGAACGCAAAAAAAATTGTACCTTTGGTGTGTGCTTGTAATTTTAACTGCTGTTTTCTCATTTTAGTTGGAAATGATGAAGAAGGAGTAAAAGTAGGGTCTAGTACTTAATCATAGGTTTATTGAGAGTCTGACAAGTCATGAAATGGGTCAAATAGGAGATTGTAGTTTTGTAGTGAGGGAGGTATTAATGTCAAGGTTTATGACATTGATGAAGCTTTATCTGAATGCGTCCCTGGCAACACCTAGTCAGAGAAAATGAACCCACCTGGGAATGGTGCAAAGTGAAGTAGAGTGGCTTGGCTTGTTTATCTTAGCAAAATGAAGACTGAAGGAGATCTGATTGCTATCTATAAATAGATCAGAAGAGGTAAGCACTGGGGAAAAGAAAAGCTATGTAGGCTAAAGGGTAGGATTGGTACAAAAATGAATTGGCATCAAGTGGCTATGAATGTATTTAGATCACTAGGAACTAGTTGAATTTCAGATCTGAATCATGTCCAGTCTGAAGCAACCTTCTAAAAAATTATGTGGGCAGAAATAGCTTTAAATTAATCAAATACCATCCTACGAAATGGTTTGTTTAATGTTGACTTTGGAAGGCTTCTCCTAGGTCATGAGGTTACAATGTTTTTGGAAGTTTGGTAGGACAGTGGTGGTACCTAGTTATGTACTTAAGCTAGAAGCTGATTTGTCATATTACATTCCAAGGCATTAGAACAGCTTGACTGAGATAAGTTTTTAATGTTTTTTTTTCTTTGTAAGACAGGATGTTCATAAATTTAAAAATCTTACACACAGGAGTAACTGCTCCGTATGTGAAGTGAACTTGGTAATTGCAATTCATAGGCGTATGATGCTGATTTAACATGTTAACGGTGTGGCGCTAATATGGCCACTAAGTTTAGTAGACCCAATGAAAGTAAAAACTGTTTTTAATTTGGATGTCTACTAGACATCTGCTGGACTTGTTCCATGTTACAGCTCAAGTTAGAACTCCAGCTGCTTTGTGGAAGTGAGCTGGTTGGTCCTGGGAAGTGTGGCTGCAGTAGCTCAGCTCAATAATGTGGTGTGAAGTTAGTGAGGGAATGGAGTTTGTGATCCTGTCTGAGTGATAAGACTGTGACTGAATACAACTTTTATTTAAAGCAGGTGGTTATTTTCATGAGTGACTGTAGGATATGCTATACTTGGCTTTTGGAGATTTGGGAGATGGAGACATGTAGTCTGTGTTTTCAGAGAATGAAAAGTCACCCTGTGACTGAAGTGAGCTGTTCATGTCTTTGGGAGGTAGTCCAGTATTAGCTAGACCTGTCTGTAGGAAATTTTAATATAAGCCTGTTTAGACTGGGCTTTGTGTTACGTGCTGAGGCTGGTCACCATCTAACAGTCAAACACCTAAAACTGTTAAACTGTTGGGGTTTTTTGTGTGTTGTTTTCTTTTCTTTTCTTTTCTTTTCTTTTCTTTTCTTTTCTTTTCTTTTCTTTTCTTTTCTTATTTCTTTTTCTTTTTCTTTTCTATATAACTTTCTAGGCTTTTGTCCACATTGTGAAAAGTTTAAAGTTAATTTATTTTTGAAGTTACTTGTTACTCTGTTGGGATACTACTTGCAAGGAAACCAGTGAAAACCGCAAGAGCTCTGGTGTTCGGTTTAATGTCTGAGCCTGCCCCCCGATACCCAGTTGTGGGAGCACACTGGGAAAAGTGCTAGGCAATAGCTTTGGTCAGGTCTTCTGTGGAAAGACAGATTTTCTGTGTGTCACTACAGCTGTCATTGGAGATGATTACAAGTATTCTGATTACTGCTATAGAGTTTGAAGAGTATCTTGTATGTTGCAATGCAGATCAGAAAGGTGTTTCCAATTGGAAATTTTGTGTTTGAGGATGCATACATATTCTAAGTTGCTGAATATTTGAATATTTTAAACAGCAGATATGGGCTTCTCTGCATCACTGAAACCTTTTGCAAGCTATAGCAAGTTAAAATACAAAGCAAATTTAAAAGGAAAAAGAAAGGGAGAAGTTACTTGTTTATTTAGTTCTGTTCAAATCTGATAGTATTCTTTGAAATCTAAGAGCCTCTGTAATTTTCAAATTCATTAGTTATCCTTCCTTATGCTAGCAAAGAGAGTAGTTGTTCCAGTAGGAAGGGTTTATAACACAGCTCCTACTGTACTGGAAGATTGCTTATACATAGTACTTAGTTGTTTCAGGACTTTGGGGATAATTTGCTAGTTTAAATGTTCATGTTTAGCAGTAGTAAAATATTTGTACTGCTCTTGTTATTTCAATGGTGAGAGTGCTTTGGGAGGAAAAATATTTATCATTAGATTCTTAGGACTTTATCCTAGTAGAATGATGAGCCACTATTTTAATATCCTCTTAAGGTGTATTTGGCAACAATAACAATGTAACCAAATAAAGCTAAATTGCAAGTAAGAAATTCACAATAATGTGGAGGTTAAGTTTAAGTATCAAACATGCCTTTGATGTTAGTAACATGAGAGTTCTTTAGTAACAGTGCTTTTCAATGGGAAAAATCTCAAGAATAGACATATATGACTGAATTGGGCTCCGACTGCTAGATTTTAAAGCTTAAGCTAAATACAAGCATTAATATCTTTGGATGAAAGCTATTCCATGTTATACCATCTTATTACCAGTGGTTTTTGTTGTTGTTGAGGTAAAGAAACGATTGTCCATATTTAACATTAAATGCAGGACAATCTCCTTTTAGCCTGTGTTTTATCTAATAGTTAATATTCTCATTACCAGAATTCATTGTAAAGATCTGTGGCTGTACTTTATCCTTGAGATAGATGCTTATTGCATTTTTACTGTGGTTTTTGGCCACTAACAACGTGTCAGTAACAAGCTGGGGTGGATATGAAATTTTGATCCAGAAAGAAAATGTAAGAAAAAATTTGTTTTGTCTGCTTTGAAATGCCACTGTATTGTATTCCTGTCTCTTCTCTGTCAGAATGGCAGGCAAAAGGTTTCGGTTCCCATTTCTCTTACACCAGCCCCCAGTAAAGCATGCATGCCAGCATCTGCACAAGCACCTCTAGTAATCTGTATAGCCAAACATAAGCTCTGCTTGCCCCTATGACAGAGGAAGATGAGCTCTTTTAGGATTAAAAAATGGGCGTTGTCTCAGTGTTTTTTAGAAGGAGAAATCTTTGACAGGTACATCATCTGTGTGAATGCTGACAGCATGTCATTGTGGGGTGCTCAGATAAAATCTGATGTTACCCATGGTAAACAGTGCTAGCCTAGATTCAAGAGCTGTGGATATTGAGGTGTGCCAGCTTTATTATAAAGCCTTTTTTGCGTTCTGACATTTATGTGCAGGTTGATGATAAAACTGAAACTGTTTCTCAAGTGCCAAGGTAGAATAAGAATTGTTGCTTTAGTGTATGGATATCTACCTGAGAGCCATGGTTATTTGTAGGTATTATTAATCTTGCACCTTCATCCACTGATTATTCCTGATCATTCAGACATATAATATTGAAGTATTAAACCATGAAACCTCAGCTGTTATGCTTCATAGACCATGAATAATTTTAACATAGGTGATTTGTTAGACTTGGTATTTTTCTTCCAGTTGAAGAAGGTATTTGGTCATGGTTTTGGTTTTTCAAGAGGGAAGAATTATGTTCGTTGGCAATGCATATTATGCATTCTCTTCAGGTTGTTTTTACAGAGGTCTGAATATTAATTTCTTAAAACTAATTTATGGAAATAAACAACATTCTTCTCTCTTTTGTGTCAACTGTGTCACCTATGCCTTTCATTTTTAGGCATCTTTCCTTCAGTACCTGTGGTGGTTTCACTCCTTTGGCTT
>NW_010304533.1:537-1598 GCF_000700745.2 Antrostomus carolinensis | reverse complement strand
TTCTCCACCCAGCCTGGATTGGTGCTTGGGGTTTCCCTGACCCAGGTGTAGGTCAGTGGTTTGAAGTTGCTCCTGATGGCTGGGAGGGCCGGAGTGGTCCCTTCACTATGGAAAATGGCTGAGGAACCCCCAGGACACCAGCAGCTCTGTCTGTTGGTCCCACATCTGCTGTTACCTCAGCAGGTCCCCAAGGAGGACCATGGCCCTACCTGCATGGCAGGTGACAGCACGCAAGGAGATGTGCATGGTGCCAGTGCCTGTGGCATCAGCACAGCTCAGACAGGTCATGTCACAAGCAGCAGATGCAGATGTTGCCCCAAACCCACGTGTTTCAGTGCTGTTCCCCCAAACCCACGTGTTTTACTGCCGCTGTCCTCCATGGCCCCCAGCATGGGTGAGGCAGCTCCTTGCCCCACTCATCCCCGGACAAACAGGAGACACAAGGTCCCCAAGGTCAGAGAAAATCTCCCCAAGTGCCCAACCTCTTTTTATCAGGGCTATGGGCACCTGCATGATCATCTGGAGATGTTTCAAGGCTTGGAGATGATCCTTTCAGGAGCTGGAGGATTCCATGTCTCAAGGAACTGAGTGTAAAATCCTCTTTGCTTTGCAAGCACAGAATTCATGTTCCTGACACGTGGTTGTAACCACCAAAGCCACAGCTGTGTCCATATGGAATGGCCTTCAAGAACTGGATGAGCTTTAAGGTCCCTTCCAACCCAAACCATTCTGTGGTGCTATGATCAAGATGCTGCATCAACCACTCAAGTATGTTGCTCACAGACTTATTAATATTAATAACAATCAAATATTGTTTCTTATGGACTTACAAACTTCTTAACACAATAAAACTGCTGCCAAGAAGCTTTCCTGCCTCCTTTTCCCTGTGGAGAACATCAATGTTGGAAGCACCTAGATGGAAACCTGTGGGGTTGCTTTTCATATGGCACCCAAGAAAATAAATATATGAATCAGCTGAGGTCTCCCTTCTGGCATTTCACAGGATCCCAGGATGGTGGGGGTTGGAAGGGACCTCAGGAGATCACCCAGTCCAACCCCCC
>NW_010304533.1:0-520 GCF_000700745.2 Antrostomus carolinensis | reverse complement strand
GGTTGTGTGAACCTGTAGGGAACCTTCACCAGGAATTTCCACACCTCTGCTGGGAGGACACAGAGTTGGGGACAGATTGGAGTGGAGGGTTTAAAGCCAGTCATGGGGTGAACCCCCTGAGATGTCCTTGGGCGGGGGTGATGAGATTGGTGATCTCCTCCGATACCCAACCATGGGGTAAACCCTTTGAGGGGATGATGTGATCGGTGATCTCCTCCAATACACAACCATGGGGTGAACCCCTTGAGATGTCCTTGGGGTGGATGATGAGGTTGGTGATCTCCAATACCCAACCATGGGGTGTACCCTTTGGGGGAGATGATGAGGTTGGTGATCTCCAATACCCAACCATGGGGTGACCCCATTGGGATGTCCTTGTAGGGGATGATGAGGTTGCTGATCTCCTCCAATAACCAACCATGGGTGAACCCCTTGGGATGTCCTTGGGGGGGATGGTGAGGTTGGTGATCCCCTCCAATACCCAACCACGGGGTGAACCCCTTGGGGGGATGATGAGGTT
>NW_010304532.1:0-406 GCF_000700745.2 Antrostomus carolinensis | reverse complement strand
TCAATCCCACTGTCCATGTCTCCGACAAAGAAGCTGAACAGCACCGGTCCCAATATCGAACCTCAAGGGACACCACTCGTCACCGGTTTCCACTCGGACTTTGAGCTGTTCCAACCTTCCATTCAGTTCCTTACCCACAGAGTGGTCCATCCATCAAAGCCACGTCTCCAATTTAGAGACAAGGATGTCGTGCGGGACAGTGTCAAACACCTTGCATAAGTCCAGGTAGATGACATCAGATGGCATCTCCAACTCCTCTTGTTTATTCCCCAAGCTACATGCATTAGCATACAGGCATTTAAGTTGGGCCCCCAGTGAAGTTGACTTTGATTTGCTGGCTGGAGCAACTGGAATCCCAGTGTGGTGCTCTTCAGCCATGTACCTCCCAGAGTTACTACCAGCAGGC
>NW_010304531.1:0-44131 GCF_000700745.2 Antrostomus carolinensis | reverse complement strand
ATGCAGGTCTGCTGGCTCCCTTCCTTGACTAGTTTGAGTTAATGCTATTATTTACTTTGAGATATAATATACCCATTTTCCTCCTCTTCCTGTATGTCCTATCATAGCCCTGCGAAACCTGAAAGAGACTCACTGGTTTCACTGTTTCCCTAACCCTCCTTCTATTACAGTTTTCAATTAGAAGTGCCTTTTAATTTAGATCAGCAAAGCTCTCCCAAAGTGACAGATCGTCCTTCACACTGCATATCTATTTATTTTGGAAGTCAACACTCCATTCAATAACCTGAGAATGGGCCTGATTGCTATGCTAATAGTATTCAAAAATATGTTGACACCAATTGAAACAAGTAAACTAGGACTAATTCATAAAGTGAATAATAAAAGAGAGGGGAAAACATTCACACTTTTACTTCTCTAGTTGAAGTTTTACCGTGCAAGTTTTTACCTTCTCAGAGAAATAGCCAAGGCATGGTTCACACACTCAAATTAGATTTCACCTAATACTACAGTGTTCCTATCTGGAGCTGGTTTTATTGCATACAGTTAGAAAAAAAATAAAAAGAAGGAAGAAAACAGAGAAACAATAACCAACCCTATATATTCATGTCTGTGCAACGGTCGTGGTACAGGACTCTTCAGATCGAAGTTATATATTTTTTCTCCTGAGTGAGAGGAAAAAGCTAAGAATTTAAAATATATTCCCATATTTTAAAAGACCACATCATGCATTTATCTATAATATATGTATTCAGTTCTAAATCAGACTTCCACAACTTCCAGTCAATTAGAGCTAAATCACATAACATACAACAATGAAAGAGATGTACATTTGCACTTATATGTTAAAACTGTCATCAAAGAAAGTGAACAGAGTGACATTCTATATAAAGTCTAAGATTTATACTATATTTTCAAGGACCATTCTGTTCAACTCTTATTTTACTATTGCCTAGGAGAAACAGTATTTGCTGCTAAACAAGATCTTAAATAGCTAAAGAGAAAATTTAATCTGATAATTAAAAAAATCTGCTAATTGGTATATTAGTATGAAATTTACAATATAGAATGTGCTCAGCTAGATTAAAATAAAAATTATGCAGCAGAAAACATGAATATTTACACAATTCAGCATTTCCAAATAATATGACAATATACAGGCTAGATCCTCAGCTAAGTTAAATGAAGCTACACCAATTTACGCAAGCTGAAGATCTTGCATAATATCTACCTTTTCAATGCAGTTGCTAATGGTTATATTGCATAATTGTCACATACCACAGCTCACAATATCATTACAGTGTTTTCAGCAGTGTACTGATGTGGTGATTGAACATGGCTGGCAGCTTGGGCCCCTCACACACCTCCTAACAGTCCAATATTTGTTAGTTGATGTGAGCATTCTTTCCCCATTTGCTTTAGGTGAATAACAGTCCTTCACAGGAATATACAAAATATAAGAATCAGCTTCCACCTAGCAGGTGAAATCAGACCTCCCATAGTGTCCTCAGTGACATTGCCTTCATGTCAGCAGGGCACAATATTGCTCTTGACTCACGATAAGCTCTTACCTGCCTTTATTTTAAGAGCTTTAGCATGCTGGAAATTAATCCACTAAAAGTAATTTAAATGAATGAATTAATCAATCAATTAATTAATGATCTAATTAATTATTAGCTAATAGGTAATTTGTTATTCAGGAAAATGTCATTCAACAGCTCTCATACACAGTCCAGTGCTACAGGATTATGTTGTATTTTATAGCTGATATATACCTTTTTAGTATAACAGTAAATTTTATTTCATTTGTTGCTGAAAAAGCCTGTATCTAGTTATTCCCATTCCACCTAAGTATCAGATTCTTGTTAGAAACATAAAAGCTTTCCTTACATTTAAATGAATGAAGAATACCTAATAATCGATATATTTGTGGCACCAAAGAGACCATTCATTTCACTGCTGCTTAAAGGAGTTTTTTTGTGCCATCACAAATAAAAATGCCTAGAACCTAAATAAGAACTTATGTTTTATGAGACTTTCTTGATTGAAAAATATTTCCTACATACTTAATTAAAAAAACCCACCATAAAATCAGGTGTATACACCTACAAGAACAAAGCAAAGGAAAAAAATCAAGAGTAGAAGCAAATTGGACAGATTAGTCATAAATGTTATATTATCACAGCCACTGAGAATTATACAGAACCACTCAACAGAATACTTTTTTTCAAAGGTGTTGAGTTTACAGACACAAAGTTTAAGGTTGTTTTGAGAAGTTAGCTGAGTCTAGCTAAAGCTACTCATCTGAAATTGCTTTAGCAAAGATTTTTGCTTATGAATATGTATGCTATTTTGTACAAAGTACTTTTCCAACTGCAGGAATATTAGTGTGAGCATACGACCATCAATTCAAGTCTTTAGCTTTGGTAGCTGGTTGAATTGGTTTTGTACTGTAAACTCCTCAGGGCAGGAACTTTGTCTGCTGAGATGCCAGTAAAGACCGTGACATGACTTTCCCTCTCCTCCCTCATCAGCTGCATTGAATAGAGCTCTGAAGATGATACAGACCTGTTTTTTTTTTTTTTTTTTGTCTGAGTTGTTATTCAAAAATGGATTTAAAGAAGTTAGAGTTCAAAGAATGGGTTTTTTTTCCTTAGTTATATGGATTCAATTCAGCTGTTATTTTACAGTATTCATTATTTGAAAGGATTTCATAATCAAAGGAGGGAAAAGTCCAGTTAAACAGTGAAGTCCTCTCCCACAAAAAGACATTTGAAACTGAAAATAAGTTTCAAAGTTTCACCTACTCTGAATCTTCCCATATGTCATTGATTAAGTAATTATCCATCTTTATTTTCTCTGGGCAGCAGTTGGCTTGACCTGGAGTCTCAGAATATGAAAGTTTTCCTACTATTGATCTCCTGGAGCTTGGCTGAATATCTAACTGCAGCTTCAGTGTATTTTTCAACAAATTCTTTAGTTCTACCAGTTTTTGGAACACTGAGTTCCTCTTCAAAGGTATATTATGGCAATACAAAGCAAAAGACATTCAGCCATAAACTACATGGGATTTTTAAACCCATGAACTCAGAATTTCCTTAACATATCAATTACAGAAACACCAGTATTTATAAGTTTATGTTAATGGTTTTCCTGAATAATGTGTGATTTTTTACTTAGAATTGCCCAGTGCATTTGTGTTGGTAAAGTAC
Organism: Antrostomus carolinensis; assembly: GCF_000700745.2. NCBI lineage: Eukaryota > Metazoa > Chordata > Aves > Caprimulgiformes > Caprimulgidae > Antrostomus > Antrostomus carolinensis. Next base: position 40,922 of record NW_010304531.1, on the reverse strand, counting down.
AGTGCTTGCACCAATATTGAGGTTGGATAGTAGTGTGAAAACTCATCAGTTACTGAAGTCTTATAATGAGATTCAAGGAAAAGGGAACAAAATTAAATTTCAAGATTTCACTGTTATTAGACTAACTAAATAAAGACAGAAGATTTACGCATGAGTTTTACATCCTGCTGTAACTGGCAATTGACTCAAGTTGTAACGGCGAGGGCTGTAGTTCATTCTGTGGCAGATTAGTTTGTACATGTGGAGACCTCTGTGCTTGGAGATGTTTCCATGAGGTTAACATCATCCTCTCCTTTTGTGCAGCAAGTTAAAAAAAGATGTATAAAGCTGAACCATGTCTTCTGCTTCTGCTGCAAGCAAGGAGCCACAGTCTGAGGACAGACAAAGGGAGATGAGGGTTCAGGATGCTCAAATTTCGCACCTGCCTGTATGTGTGTAGGGGGGTGTGTATGAGTGTACATGTACTCATGTGATGAGTGAAATTACCAGTTTTAGAGCTGCTGGATCACATTTACCCACTGACAACCACTGGGCACCAAAAAAGGGAGACATATATGTCATACAGCCCTGGCGCTTTAGATTGGATTTCACCTCTAACCCTTTAAAACTAAGAACATGTTAAGAGTGTGAATAAGGATTTGTACAGCATTTGATAAAGTTAGTAAGTGAGACTTATGGTCATTCTCACCCTAACTTCATGTCAAATATCCAAATAAGATTCAAAATCCACCCTTGAAGAGGAGACTTTTCCTGTGAACCAAAGTTCTGAATCTCAGGACAGGGACTTGAGAGGGAGACAAGTAGTACTCATCAAAAATATTGTGTTGGTTTTTTTTAAGGGGAAGATAGAAATTCTTGTATTTTTTGCAAGCAGACCAAATATGGGTACTGTGCCCCACTGGCAGAAGCCTTTGGTTGCTCTAAACTGTGCCCACAGGTTCATTCTGCCTTTCCAATATGCATTGCCCTCTTTTGCAGGGGTCACCAGCAGCTGCCCTGCTGCCCCTCGTCTCTCTCACCAGCATCTTTACCACCTGCACATTTCCTTGTTTAAGTCTCTTTTTCCTGGAGCTCTTGGCACTCTTTGAGGGCCCAAGGCTAACTGTTCCTTTCTAAGCCCTCTATTGTCTGCCGCATACCAAACACCTTCTCCTACAAGACCTACAGATCTCTTTCTGTCTTTGTTTCTAGCTGTAAGTCTACTTATCTCATCCCTCCAAGTCTTTCTCCCCCTCTCTCACATACTTTCTTTCAGGCTGTTCTTTGCTTTAGGCCTCATTCTTACACAGTGTGGTCTCTCTGCCTAATCAGCCGTGCTGCTCATTACATTCAGGAGCCCTTTGCTAGCTGTTTGGGTTTTTATAAGGTCTCCTGTCACCATGGTGTCTTAGCGTATTCTCAGAACTGTGTCCACTTGGTATTTTTTGTATATTCATACATACATATTTACATATGTGCATATTATAATATTTAGTACAAACAAGCAAGATGGTTTTGCTTGAAACATCCATTCTTCTAGACCCTCCTCAGTTTCTTCTGGTTATAAAGATAAACTTCCACTATTCAACCATGCATTTTGAATCTTCATTAATATAATTTCTTCATTTCTATTCTTCTTGTCATCAACATTCATCTGTCCTCGGTCAGGAGTTAAGAGACAGAGAGCATTTTAGAATGAAGGAATCGTACAACCATTAATTATATCAGCAGGCAGAATGGCAGCATAATTAATAAAAGGGCTCAAGCAAAATATTTTAAATAATTTTTGTTGAAAAATTTGGTCTTTGTTGTTTGGATAAAACACTCTACAGGAATGCCACTTTACCTCAGATAATTATTATTGCTTCTCATGTGGGCTTACTTCTTCTGTATGCATCCTCTTGGCCCTCCCCCACCCCGGCCCCGATGCCTTCCTTTTCATTCTGCAACCATGGCAACTCTTTGCCCCTACCAAAGGCTGGACATTCGACCACTCTTGGAGATATCATGAGGGTTGCTCCATTGAATCAGCAGCCAAAGTCAGAGAGCAAGGGAAGCTCATATCTTCACATTCTTCACTTCTCTGTGCATGTACATCTGCTTTACCAAATTCTGCTCCCTCAATGAAAGGGAAAAGATCTTTCCTCTTTACCTCGCTCTCCTCTCTTCCTCCCTTCCCAGGATACAGAGTATTCAGCTTGTGAAAATTCTTTAGGCTGTTTCAAAATTTAGTTATGCAATGAGTGCCAGTCAAAAGAGAATTACTTCTTTGGCTCATGTTGTTTCTAAGGGAAAATAAAAGAGAATCATTGACTTACGAAAGGTTAGGTTTCTGAAAGCATCAATACAACTTTTCACTGAAAGGTCTCTAAATAATTTCTATGCAATTAACTAAGTCTCACAGCACTGCCCCAGAGCTAATATTATTGTACTGATGGAAAAACTAAAGAAGATTAAGTGACTTATACATTGTTATGTAAATCTGTGTCAGACCCAATCATAGAACCCAGTAGTTTTCTTTTAAGTCATGTGACATTGTATTTACACTGGTAAATTTAGCATTCTTCTGCAGGACTCCCATTCATGAACTTTAAGATTTTACTGTTCTTCTTTCAGTAATTCTCTTCCTATTCAACATGGCACTTAAGCACATGCTTGTCTTCAAACACTTGAGTTGGCCTGGTTAAGAGACTTTTGTTCAGGTTAATCCACTAAAAGTTTTGGTTTAAATGAAATTCTCCATATTTCAGAAAAAAATAGGTTTTGGAAAAAAATTCTTATGAAACATTGATTTTTAATATTTAATAGATTAATATTCACAAAGTAAAAAGCAAACAAATCTTTCAGAAGAGATAGACATATTGATCTTTTTTTTTCAGCATGTGATGATCTACCTAGTTAAATCTATTTTTCTTCATTTGTTCTTATGAACCAACGAAGACTGAGGAACTCCATTACATGCTAGTAGTCAATGCACTGACCAAAAGGCAGCATTGTATGCCCCTACTGTGTATGACGTTAAAGAAAATCAATTTCAATATGCCAAGTGCTGAGTCAGTAAAAAATGAGGAGGTTGAAGGTTTTTCAGGAAGTGTTCAGCACCAAGGAGAATTAGAAATAAACCAGCATATGATGCTGTGCTTGTTTGACACATTCCACTATTTGAAGTCATCACTTATGATACTTCGAATTTCATATTTAGAAAATTCTTGGAAGTACAGTAATGCAGCATACTTCTATGCTTCCTTCTAAATATTTATTAAAAAACAATGCTCTTATTCAGCTGATTAATAATTGACTATGTTTTCCACTTAACTATCTTTATTTTGCTGCTGATATTACTACATTGTTCATCTGATTGAAATAAATTTTTTGGGATGCTGAGGCAATTCCAACTAGTGCAGCAAGTTTTAGAGTAAGGCTATACATATTTTATATATATATATATATATATACACACACACACACATACAGAATCATTGAATTGTTTTGGTTGGAAAAGACCTTTAAGATCATTGAGTGCAACTGAACACCCAACACTGCCAAATTCACCTCTAAACCATGTTCCTAAGTGTCACATCTCGACATCTTTTAAATACCGTCAGGAACAGTGACTCAACCACTTGCCTGGGCAGCCTGTTCCAAGACTTGATAACCTTTTTGGTGAAGAAATTTTTCCTAAAGTCCAATCCAAACCTCCCTCGGCACAACTTGAGGTTGTTTCCTCTTGTCCTGTCACTTGTTACTTGGGAGAAGAGACCTATGACCACCTTCCTACAGTCTTCTTTCAGGTAGTTTTACAGGAATGATAAGGTTTCCCCTCAGCCTCCTTTTCTCCAAACTGAACCACCCCAGTTCCCCCAGTTGCTCCTCATAAGACTTGTGCTCTAGACACTTCACCAGCTTCGTTGCCCTCCTTTGGACATGCTCCAGCACCTTAGTGTTTATCTTGTAGTGATGGGTCCAAAAGTGAACGTAGTACCCAAGGTACAGCCTCACCAGTGTCAAGTACAGGGGGATGATCACCTCCCTAGTCCTGCTGGCCACACTTTTCCTGATATAAGCCAAGATGCCATTGGCCTTCTTGGCCAGCTGAGCACACTGCTGGCTTATATTCAGCCAGCTGTCAACCAATACTCCCAAGGTTCTTCTCCACTAGGCAGTTTTCCAGCCACTCTTCCCGAAGCCTTTAGCATTGCATAAGGTTGTTGTGACCCAAGTGCAGGACATGACACTTGGCCTTGTTGAACCTCATACAATTGACTTTGGCCGATCGACCTGGTCTGTTCAGATTCTGCGGAGCCTTCCTACCCTCAAGTAGATTAACACTGCCTCTCAATTTGGTGTCGTCTGCAAACTTACTGATGGTGCACTTGATCCCCTCGTCCAGATCATTAATAAAGATATTAAACAGACCTGGCCCAATATTGAGTCCTGAGAAACACCACTTGTCACTGGCTATACACATTCGCCACAACTCTTTGGGCCCAGCCATCCAGACAGTTTTTTACTCAATGAAGAATATGTCTGTACAAGCCATGAGCAACCAATGCTGTGGGAAATGGTGTTAAAGGCTTTACTAAAGTCTAGGTAGACAACGTCCACAGCTTTTTGCTCAAATACTGGTCTATGAGGTTAGAGTCTCTATCTTCAAAGGCATTCAAAACTTGACTGAATGCAGTCCTGGGCAACCTTGCAAATCCTAGCTGACCTTGCATCTGAAACCTATCCCATGGTTTCCTATCTCTTATTCATACAGGTTGTCATGTCTAAGAACAAATTTATGTATTTCTGCTTGCTGAATTGTGTTCTTTTTTTTCCCTGATTATTTCTCCAGAGTGTTTTAAGGTCTAATCCCACTCCCTGAAATGCTTGCAGTCCCTCCCACAGTAGTTTCCTGTAAATTTAATAAGCAAAATGCTGTCTAATGTATATTCCAGATTAATAATTTAAATATGGAGTAATACCAAACTGATAAGTACACAAATACATTTTTGATCAATTCTGAACATATCTGGATTCAAAGAGTTTCTTCTAGCATCTTTATGAGATGTTCACACGAGGCAACATTTATTTAAGTCAAGAACAATAATGTCTGTTGTTTCTCTTCTATCCAGCATATTGTCCAGTACTGGTGAACTGGTATGGCATGATTTGTCTTGGAACCATGCTAGTTAAATACCTTCTTGTGTTCTTTGAGGTGCCTATAAATAATTAGTTTCATTATCTGAGACCTTCTCTCACAGAGAAGGAAAGTAACGATGGTTGGTGTACACTTTCTAGGCTTCCTTTTTACTTTGTTTTCATAGTCTTTGTATTTGTCCTTCTCTAGTCTTCTGAAATCTCAGTTCTGAAAATACCCCAAATTTGTTTTAACCACATCTATAGGAGTAATTTAATTAGGATTAAGCAATCTGAAAATGTCTGTGTTACCCAAGTATTTTTGTAAACTGTTCTTGTCTTAACCTGAGTTCTTACAACTGCACATAGTATTTATAGTGAAACAGAATTTAATTACACGTGCTAGTCACAGTTTTTTTTTGATCTCTATCAAATAGTGGACTTACTTTATTTTCTTTTTCTTGCTTTTACTATAACTGCCCTCTTACCTTTCATGCACCTTGTATCTTGTTTTTTCCCTCAGCACTTCTGAATTTGTTCCAATACCTTCTGCTATTTCATTTTCATCTGTAGTTGCTTGAACTACTTTCCACCTTCTGGATGCTTTCTTCTGGGTTTTTAGATTACTGGAGAGCTGATGATTTTACCAGATTGGTCTCTTAGTGTGTTTCCCACTCTTCCTCTGTATTGTCATAAATACTGTTAATTTCTTTATAGAAATTTATTAACTTACAGAATTTCTTTACTTCCTTTCTCCATAAGCCTTGTCTTTCTCTGAAATTATTGCAGGCTGTCTGCTTGAAATGCATTACTTTTATTTGGTCATGTCCCTTCTTTCCTTAAAGATCTTGAGAACTTTCATTGCACTGTCACTGTCATATTGCCTTTAGTATTCACATTTGCAGCTAGTCGTCTTTGAATGCTCAGAATAAAATCTAGAACAACTTTTTCTCCAGATAAGTTTTTCCATAACTTGCATACAAAAAGATATGTAAAAGACACCTAGGAATTTCTAAGCTACCAGAGAAACTGTGTAGCTTTTAGGAATGGTTACAATTTTGAAGATCATAAGTTAAGAGTAGCAGCTTCTCCCAAGGAAATTCCAACAGTCATTTGTTCCCACAGCATTCCACTGCAAGAATACCACTACAACCTGAATTGTTGAGTTAATGAATTTTTTAAGATGTGCACTTGATGATGTAGATCATAATGAAGGTGAAATCAATACTTGCATGTCTGTGGTCTATCATAGCCACATGGAAAGTTGGAAGAAATAAACAACCTATGAGGCTGGATAAAAATTAATGATTTTTGTGCTCATAATATGGTCAGGATGAGACAGATTTTTATACACAATTTGAGTAAAATAATACAACCAAATGGTGTTCCAGGGGCTAGCTATAGTTGTGGTATGCTCGGCATTGACTTTTACTCTATGGGTGACATTTTTATGTGCAGAGGCAAAGAACAAAGCAAGACTTGGATGGCTAAAAAGTAGTTAATAACAGCAAGCTAACAAAGACCTGTGCCCCAGCCCCCCAGGCATCCAGTTTGGTATCAGATCAGATGACTGCAAATTTGTCTCTTTCAAGGCATTAAATGAAGTTGATAATTTCATGGTCTTACATGTCTTCATATTTTCCTCAGGACTTTTTCTTAAGTACTGTGCGTAACAACTTCATTTCCCCCAAATAATAGTGCCTGCACAGTTACATTCCCAGTACTCCTTCCTTCACTATTAAAGACCCAAAATACTGCTTACTTAATGAAGCACCATTCTCCTGTGTTGTCTGTGACAAACTGAAGATACAAGATTTTACCTGTATTTGATGCTTTATCCTCAGAGACTTTCTTTTAGCTATATATCTCTTTCAGGAAAAGAAGTTGAAATAACTGAACACTGGAGTCTTTCCCAAACTTTTTGTACTGGTGCAGCACCATGCACAGTCAGACTTTCCTGTGGCCCATCATAGGTTCTAGTAGATATCAATGAATTATTAGCATTACTTTTTGGAACTGAAAAGACTATTAAGATACTGTAAGTCATTCACTTATTCTTCATGGCCTCACCAAAAGTCTGTTAGGACCTCAGTTTGGGAACCACAGCCTAGATGGAAAAGGGAGATTTTCAAGGTAAAAAAATCATCCAGCTCCTGATTGAGTTCGTTGGTGCCAGGTGTCCTAGAAAATATCTTGTCAAACTAGCAAATTCTGTAGATGACCTTCAGTAGTGGGAAAGATTTATCCTGGGAAGAACGTCTTGCTGATACCAGTATGAACAGTTATAGTATAGAAAGAATGGGGTGTCAGGGTAGGAAAATGAAAAAAAAAAACCAACCAACTGATTCTGCACTGCATGGAGAGGGAGGCTACTGTTCTAAGCTGAAATATAATTTATATTCCTCTCCAGAAAGCTCAGCTCTTTTCCACAGTCTGATTTCTGCTCTCTGTTAATTCTTGATAATTTTATACCTTCTTGACAAGAAGTAGAATAGATATCAAACTCCTATGTATTATGCATCTCAGTATTTTTATATTCAAATCCAGATACTGTGTTCTGATTTTCCACTTTCACTCTATAATTGGGTCATCAGGTTTTCCATTAAAAATACTTAACAGAACATTACAATTAAACTCTAAATCTATTACCTTTTGCCTGAGCATGTTTATAATGTTCTTCCTTAGTATCTCGGGTGAAAACATTTCTTTAAATAAAAGATTAATTAAAAGAATAAGATACGCTTCCTACAGTATTTCACTAAAATAATTTTTAAATGCCATGAACACCATAAAATGAATTAGATTCAACCTACTACATTTTGAGAAATACATACTAATCCAAATGTCTGTATTTTTACCCTCTGTTGAAATTAGTACCCATGTATTATTTTCAGAGTATTCAAGTTTCTTAATCTAGTGTGGAGATGACTGACCATTACAATTAATCAGCAGTTTGTTATTTTAAATTTAAAAACTGGTTAAAATGCCCTTGTAGGTTTTGCGTTATGATTAGAAGATATTTATATTACATTACAGGGATGATATGTTTGCTTTGTGTGAAAATGTGGGCTATTAAAGGCTATTATTCTTAGACAGGGGAAATGCTTTGTTAAACAGCTTTGAAATCCACTGACAGAGTCTGTCCTTTCCCACAAGACAAATGTGTGGACACCTCTGTAGGAGTCTGTCCTGGCCCCGATTGAATGCCCTGGAGCTGTGCGCAGGGAGGTGCTGGAAAAGGCAGAAGCAGATGGTTCAGGTACACAATTATTTATGCCTGGAATATAGCATAATAATCAGCCCATGTAAGGACATGTTTAAAGTAGATCTGTTTTGGATACTATGACACTGAGGATACAAAACAACCTTCCACCAGTGTAGGTTTCCAACTAAAAAGAGAGGTTTTACCAGATGAACAAATAGCACTGGGATGCACAGATACCCCCAAAAAACCAAAACAAAACCAAAAAAGTTCCGGTCAGAAAACACTTGAACAAATGTTAGAAAAAAAATTATTGACTTTGGAAAAGAGGGTAAATTTCATATTATGTTATCTTCTATACAACTTACTTCTGCTGTATTCTTACCTATATAAATATTGTAAAAGTATATGTGTATATACACGCATACATGTATATATATACATACATATAGTATGTGTCTGTGTCCAGACCATGTGTGCAAGTATGTGTGAGGGCAAAAGGGAGAGATGGAGAGATGTAACAGAAAAACACAGAAAGACTTTTTGCTTTGAGTTGTTTATTCTCAGTAGAATAACCATAGAAATAAATGTGAGGTATGCAGTTTTAACAAGATATAAAAATTGATTTTCAAATTTGTGGTAAAGAGTTTGGGCAATATTTTACAATCAAATTAAAAGACAGACACTCCATTGGCCTCAGAAGATTCCAAAGGAAGATGGGCACTCATAGGCATTGCCTCAAAGCATGGATATTGTGACACCCAAGATGAAGCCAGAAGCACCAGGCAGGACCCTCTTCGCCTGTAGGCTTTTCATATTATGTATGCGATTATTGTTCTGTATTATATGCTATCTGACTAATACAAAAACATTTTACTGAAAAACAAACCACTGGTTTTGTGCTTAACACCAGGATTACAAAACATGATGTTATGAATTATTCATTTTATTTGACTTAATGTAATCATTTTTCTCCCTACGTTAAGCCCCTGTGAATAGTGTCCTATACAGCTACAGTTTTGAAGAACTTAATACTAGGGGGAAAAACACCTGGCATTAACTGACAGTGAATTAGGCTCATTGTCACTTAGAAAAAAAATACTTTGGCAATTTAATCCTTGCTGTTCTGTATATCCCAGCTTTAAAGAGCATCTGTGAAGTATATAAAATGTATTGACCTTGTCAACAGGAAATAAAGATAGGTGAATTTTAGGCAGTGGCATTGAATCCATCTCACTGTTGCAAGCCCAAGTGTAATTGGAAAGCAATTCTGGCTATTATAAACATTCAGTCAGAGAATTCTGATAAGCTTTCATAATCTACTCAGATCAAACCTTTTTAAAAACTACAAATCTCAGGACAATGGTCCTGTGAAAAAGCATGTTGCTCAGTGCACTGTTCTTGCCAACTTACACACTAATTTATTTTCTTGTTAACATGTGAAGGAAGGAGATAAAATAAAAAAGATTTATCAAACCACAGAGTTTGCTGAAGGAGTCTGGCTTTAATTACTTTACCTCAAAGTTATCAGAACCAGTGTCAGAACTATAGAGAGCAGTTCAGAATCAGAGCCGTAGTCATCAAAAGCAGCTTAGGCTACTCAGTAAATACAATGTTCTTCACACTTAAAATGTGATATCCGCTACCTGATGCCAAATCAGAACATAGGCTTAATTTATGCTGTTAATGGATGACTTCATTTTCCAGCAGTATAATGGCATAAAGTAAACAACCTTTTTTTTCTTTTTTTCTTTTTTTTTTTTAAAGATGTTTAAGAAGCTGTAGTATAAATAAATGGCAATAGAAACTTGAGTTTTTTCAAAGCCTAAATGCTGTTAACAGATGACGTGCCCAAGCACAAACACCAAAATAACAGCATAGAAAGTAGAGATGTGAAGGGGAAGAAGAGTGCATCCATGAAGCTCCTATGGTATTTATAAGAAAAACAGATCTTTGTGGTACCCCCCCCCTCCACATTTTGTTACAATATTGTAATGCCCAAAAGGAAAAGGTTAACAACTCATTCCTGCATTCAGTGTTTGCAATGGTGCGCTGCAGTGTCTGCTTCACAAAACTACAATAGTATTTTCAAATCAAACTGTTCCTCAGGTGGTAGCATTAACTGCATATTTTGTTTGTTGCCTTTTATCTGAGATTCCCATTCTCTTCTGCTCTGCAGCAGTCTGGGGAAACACCAGTTCAGCCATCATCATTATTATGTACTTTTATTTATTAATCACATTCACAATGCATTTGAGCTACATTTCAATCAAAATTGTGAACTGGCCCAGAAGATGCAGCAGCCATGTCATTTTGTGTCAGCAGCTTCTTTTTTATTCCAATACCACTCTGACCTTCAGCAATAGTGTCATGTGCTTCTATAATGGTACTCATCGCCTCCTTTCCCAAGCACCACAGTCCCCTAGAGACTATCTGCATGGGAAGATAACTTTAGGAGCCTCTAGGGGTCTGCTTTCTGTTTGCTCACATACTGGCTAAAAAGCAGTAAAAATCACATTTGTTCAAATCCAGAATTTTTTTGCTCTTTTTTCTTTTTTTTTAATTCAAGAGCACAGAGCAACACAGCCTCTGCTTTAAGTTTCTCAGCAAAGCTACTGCCTAATTACTGCCTGCTGAGTAGCACGTTTAAACACAATCAGTCAGAAAGCCTTAAAGATACAATATCCTTTTTTATGAACTGTCTGCTTGTCAATTCGAAATCGCCCTCCTGCTTTAAATCAACCAACCACAGAGCTGTTATGAACAGCAACTGATTTTCCATGCAGCGCTGCAAAACAAAATCACACCGTATCCTATTTTTAATGGCCACAGTTTTTCAACTGCATAACAAGAGGTAGCTGGCACTGCTGAGATGAACCATATCAAAAATGGGTTCAAGCAGAAATAGCACAGAATCCTTGAAGAATACAAGTACAGACCCAATTACATGTGCATTGTGATGCTTAAAGCCAATTACAGGCAAATAACAGTGAAGCATTTTTTCCCCTTCATAGCTGCATTGTAGACATTGGTTGCTTTCATTTTTTGTTTCTACAGGATACAATGAGATCATTTTTAAGGCTCAAATCCTAAATATTATTTTATTAATCCAGTGTGTATTTATACACAAAGGCTTTTTAAAATGGAATTAGCACAGGAACAACAGTCTTCGTCAAGCTTACATTGATGTGAGTAAGGTGGAAGAATTTTATTCTTCTGTAGGTATTTTTCTACTTCATCTTCAGATGTATAGATATTAGGAATGCATGCATGGACACAGCATATAGAAGTAACACATAATCAGGTATGAGACTATAATCCTCTAAAGACATGACAGAGTGCATTTTCTAACAGGTTTGGGATGTTGGATGTTTACTGATGGTTGCCAATTCTGATTTGTTCTCATCCATGCAGTTAAGCTATAAACCTCCTGGTAGCTGGAAATTTTCTACTAACTTGGCAAAAATTTCAAAGACAGTGAGTGGATAAATTAAAAAGTGTATTTAAATTGAACAACAAAAGGTAGAAGAACCATTATATTTTCCACACTTAAGTCAATACCCTCAATACTGCTATGATTTCCAGATAGAATGGAATCACAGAATCATAGAATCATTTAGGTTGGAAAAGACCCTTAAGGTCATCAAGTCCAACTAAAAACCTAACACTGCCAAGTCCACCTCTAACCCATCTCCCTAAGCACCACATCTACAGGTGTCTCAAATACATTCAGGGATGGTGGCTCAACCACCTGCCTGGACAGTCTGTTCCAATGTTTGACAACCCTTTCAGTGAAGGAATATTTCCTAATATCCAATCTAAACCTTCCCTGGAGCAACCTGAAGCTATTTCCTCTCATTCTGTCACTTGTTACTTGGTAGAAGAGATCGACACCCACCTCGCTACAACCTCCTTTCAAGTAGCTGTAGGGAGCAATAAGGTCTCCCCTCATCCTCCTTTTCTCCAGACTAAATCATCCCAGTTACTGCAGCCTCTATTCATAAGACTCGTTCTCCAGACCCTTCACCAGCTTCATTGCCCTGTATTGAACATGGTCCAGCACCTCAATGTCTTTCTTTTAGCGAGAGGCTCAAAACTGAAGACAGTACTCAAGGTGTGGCCTCACCAGTGTCGAGTACCGGGGGACAATCACTTCCCTAGTCCTGCTGGCCACACCATTTCTGATACAAGCCAGGATGCTACTGGACTTCTTGGCCACCTTGGCACACTGCTGGCTCATATTCAGATGTACCATACGAGAGTAATTTGGGTTTTTTTCTCCATTCTGTTGACGTTGTGTACTAATAACATATTGCAAGCATAAAAATGTGTTAAAATATTTTAGTATTTGTCATCTTCATTTAAATGATCTGACTCACAAAGAAACTTTTCTGTCTGTGTGAAATACGTTTCTGTAGCCTCTAACTCTCACAGCACTACCACAGGGCAGAGTAAAGGGGGCTTGTATACATAGAATGAACACTGTTTAGAGTTCCACATCTGTAGTAGTGACTGGGGCAGAGACAGGAGAAAATGGAAAGGGGAAATATGGAACAGACACTCCACCATCAGACTGAATGGAATAAACTACACCAGTGGCTCCACTAAGAGCTACTGAAAGTCCTCTCTTGTTCTTTGTTCCTTACCTAACTAAATCTAGACTTTATATTGAGTATAATCTTAGTCTTGAATTTCTTAAATGTATAATGCCAGATTTAGAGATAAAAGTAATATGTCTATTTCTCTTGAAATTACAGATCAATACACTCAGCCTTGCCTCCATGGCAATATAATCTTTTCACCGAGAACTCTATTTGTTCAAAACTTATTAAATATTTCACATAACCACATAACAAAAAGCTCATGCTAAAATATGAAAACATTGTATTTCTGATGATTTGTACTACCAAAAATACATCTATTACAGTTAAACTAGCATTAACAGCAGATCCACTGATATGAAATATAAAATTCTGAGAAATCTTGAAGTTTGATAGTGGAGGGTTTCACAAAAATATCCACAATTTTGGAGTAAATTAGAATATGTACATTAATTGAATATCAATATTAAACTTAAGAATGTAAAATATGTAATGTATCACTTAGTTACCACACAAGTTATTGACTGAAATATTTATGATCTACTACTAAAATTAGAGAAAAAAATAAAAATTGTCAATTTTATTGCCATATAATCAGTCAGAATGGCAAACAACAATTTGCAAGCACAGAACTAATATGAAAATGTAGGTACAGAAGAAAGTCTTGTTTCAGAGGAAAAGACTGGAAAACTAATGAGGTTCCTTAAACATTCACTAAAATGCACTTGCAACAGAACACTATTAAAAAGAACTGGAAAGAGGATTGTTATCAATGGACTTGTAACAATCTGATTTTGTGGTTCTGAAACAAAATAACTTTGATTGAAATATTCAGTAGTTTTAGAATGTATTTCAAAGGACTGAATTAAAATTATTGTTTTAATCATTACTCTAAAAGTACACATCCTTCCGAGCAAGAATAATGTTTGTATTTGTTTAAATTTTCCTTCCCCAAATTTCTAATTTTGTTGTACAATGAGGCTATAAAAGATGAGAGTAGAGATAAATGAGAAGTCACTACAAATATTTTTCCTAAAATTTTCCTAGAATGATTTTGGATCTTCATAGGTCTACTACAAAGGAATGCAGGACAACCAGAATGCATTTCCCAACTACATTGAGCAGACCAGGGCATCGGGCAGTAAAAAGGAGCCAAGGTGCATTGATCAGTCTGTCCCTCAGTATGTAATAAGTCTACATGAGTTTAAGTGGTATGTTTCATAGACCAGAACATTTATATGGAAGAAGAGAAGGACCCTAGTTCAATGGTTTGGACCACCAGCTGTTTTCTACATAGGATACAACTTTGTAGACCTTCTACTCCTTTGGATACTTTGGATACCCATGGGGTTCACATCACAGAGCTTGCTCTAGTTCCATGTCGCAAGGACTGGTTTACCTACCAGATCTAATTCTTCACATGTTCTTTCAGACTCCTTCAAACCACAGTTGTGGTAACTAATAAAGTAATTGTACTTGAATTCTGAAGAAAAGTTGTCCTGAATTTCCCTTCCCCATTTAGAGGTTACCTAAGGATGCCAGGAGCCTATATAAGCATGACAGCTTGATGGAACAATAATTAATTCCCTTAATTGCAACCTCTGTTCCTAAATCAAGACCCTGAAAAAAGTTATTTTGATTTATATAGAAACTCTGACGATTTTGCATTATTTTATTGTCACATGGGAGAAAAACCGTCAAAGGCTGACACAAATGCTAAATTTTGCAGAATACTCAGCTTTTAATTTTAACTTGTAAAATAATTAACTGATTTACTTGTGAAGTTACATAATATTGTTTATCAAGGATGAAAGATGTAATTCAGGGCAATGAAACTGTCTTGATTTATTTGAATTGTAGTTTGAAGTAAAAAAATACAAGTATCTGCTTGAACCATGGAGACATGTAGAGGGACCATGCAACTGAGGAAGGTTTCAGCAGCACATGAAGTAATTTCTAAAAAAAATTAGTGAAAGAATATGGTAAAAGAAACAGGACCATAACATTTACACACAAAATAGGAAATAAAACTAGGGTCTTTGAAACTGTAGAAGAAACCACAATGATTCCTTAAAAAGCCGTATTTCAAAGCCTAGAGAGACAAAAGATTATCAGACTCTTTCCTTGCCTAAAATTTACTGTTCAGTTATGCAAGACACTGAGCGAATTTTTTCTTATCTGTAAAAGCACTTACACTAGAGCTTAACCCAAAGCATGTGAGAAATACTACTGAAATCAATAAGAAACCAGTGTTTAAGTGCTTAAAGGTAAGCAACTATTAATATGAATTGCTGAGTAGAGCCATGGTGCTCAGATCCTTGAAGACTGAAGCTTTTATGTTATAACTGGAAGAATCTTTCCTGCAGTAATAAAAATAATGGCTTCCGGGATCAAAACAAACAAATACTTGCAAATTAGTTACTAGAGGTTTCTGCTCTCCCTTGGAAGTGCTATCTGGTGGGCCCATGGACAGAGATTTTGAATACTGTCATTAGTGAGACCTTGTATGAGTCCCGAGCCCCTGAAATATACTTGTGAAATCATTAACCTTCGATCATGTAATTATACATCTGCAATAAGAACCATGAGTCAGGTTTACTTTTGAAATTAGTAAAGAAAATAAAAGTCTAATATCTGAGTTCAAAGATTCAGAAGCATTATGTCTCCTGATCTTAATTTACAGCAGCCCCTGGAAATAAGATTTGAAAGGTAGCTGCCCATTTCCTCACTCATCATCCTGGAGCTTGATGGTTGTTTATAACACTTTTGCTCATCTACATATCATACAGCAAAAATTATGTAATATGGTGGTAATAATTAGCTTTGACTGCAGGCAAACTCCTGAATAAAGGGCTGTTACCATAGTGTTAAATAAATGAGGGATCTGTGACCTTTTTATAACTTACTGGAGTCATTTTAGTCTTCACAAACAGTTAACAGCCATTAAGAAAATATTTCTCATACAGTCACTTTTTTCTTCTTGCTGCGGGTGTTGGTGTTACTATTTAATTTCATACAGACCAGCATATTACTAAGCACATCAAAGACAACAATCCATATTCAGATTAGTACTGTTAGTGGCATTATCTTAACAACCTACTTACCAGATATATAGAGTTAAAATCAAAGGAATAATAAAAAAAGTCAACAATCACGTGTTCAGGTTTTCTTTAATTTTATTTTAATGAATAAATGAGATTTCTCTTTGGATGTACTGAGAAATTAATTAATACATCTGCAGATATATACTTATTTTTCTTTAAGGTGATAAAATTGGAACTTCATAAAAACTAGATTGTTCTATTTTCTACAATGGGTCCGTGCTTCAGAAGAATTAATTAATTGCATTTAGACTTAAAGGCCAAATGTGGTAATATTTTGAACAATTTATTTAATCTAAAAATTTTATTTCGGAAGATAGAAACATGTGAATTGCCATCCTGGGTCAGAATAGTGTCCACCTGTTACCATATGCTATTTGGAAACACTTAAAGTTCCACAGGGAGATTTAAATTCCTGCAGCAGCAGTGCTCCAGAGGGAGATTTAAAAATCCTGCAGCAGGCTCATAAAAGAAGTTATCTGCCTCACACCCTAAGTCTCTTCCTAATTAATAACAGAATCAAGACTGCTTTTATCCCAAAGCGTAAAGTTTAACACTTATTACATCACACGCTTATAGCTAATTAGACTAACACTGGACTGGACTGCTCTGCTTACAAAGTCTGATTCCTTTCTTAATTTTGCTTAGTTCTTGATTTTTGTAACTTCTTGTGGCAACTGGTTCCACAATATAATTCAGACTGTGAAAAATTATTTTAACTTTCTTTAATTTTAACCCTATTGAATGTTCTTTTATGTATTAGAATAAAGGCAATGAATTTGTGTCCTACTTTCTCTGACTGTTTGATATTTTATATATTTTTCTCCTTTCTTGCAGTCTTACACATCCATTTGTCAACATCTTTGGGTGATCAGTGCTATGGGAAACTGCAGGTCTGAAATTACATCTTTTTCTATGTCACTAGTTGATATGAATGGATATGAGAGCTTGCACATTTAGTGTAGTCCATGAACATATGTACATATGTCTTGTCATTCTGTCTTTATAGTTTAAGAACTCTTTGTAATTCATTTCCACGGAAAGACTCAAGAGTTTCTTATACTCATACCCTGTTCCACACTCTAGTTCATGGTTTATGTAAACAGGCCTCTTCACTTCAATAACATTGTCAGTTAGAAACAGTAACATTGGCATCCTTTTTCTTGGTCACAACCTGAAAGATTAAGGTAGGTACAAACCACAGATGCTCACAGCTGTGATCAATCCTTGGTCTACAATTACTAACTCAAAGACTGTTTTCTAGCTAGTGGACATCAGTTTCCAGGACAATAAACCCAGGCTTTCATGAGTTCAGTATTCATTAATGATTTTTTTAAATAATGATTTGAAATTGAAAATAAAAATTGAATGTATTGAATTAATACCATAGTTACAACATTATACTTTGAAGGGGAGGAATATTAGAAAAATATGAAAGATGAACCCTTCGGATCCCTTCAGATGAGAATATATATAATTGAATAAATGCATTATTTTACATGTAATTTCATATGAAAAGAATGTTAAAAAATACAAAATAAAAAATTTCCACTGTAGAAAAATGTGACATTTTCTCTAAACATTTAAACTCAGAGAATGTTATAAAGTTTTTGTATATGAGCCAAAACTGGAAAGCTCTTGCCAAAAGCTTTCTGCTCTCTTTACTGGCACTGCAATTGCAGCTCCAAGCCTAAAATTCTCAGTGGCTACATGGCACTGAATTTTTGATGTGCTGAGTTCAGACTGGCCATATTTCGAGAAGGATGCCTTTTGTGCAACTTTTGAGATATAACATATGCAGATAAGTCCTTTTGGAAGATGAATTCAGTGGTAATCAGATAACATTTGTTTTGTGGCTGGTTATGGTATTAATTTCTGCATTAAGAACAAATTCTGTTTTAAATTCAGTGTTTCAGGCTGCATTCATACACTGACTTACTGCATGTTAAATGAAAAACTAATTTCAAAGAAAATGATAAATCTTCATAAATTTACTCTGATTCTTATTCTATTTTTTCCATCCCACATTTCCTACCAAATTCCTCCTGGAGCATTGTGACTGCTTATTTTAAAACATTTCTATATAGAATTTTGCAATTTCCTGTTGAATGGAAATATCTTTAGGTCTTCTTTCTAGGTGATATTGGTAGCTACCATTCTTTCCTTGTATCACTAAGTGAGAATATAACTTTCGATTGTGAATGTCAGGAAAAATCAAATAATAAAATTTCAGTCTATGTCCTAACATACACCCCTCAGTTTATAATCCCAGCTATTTAGATGAAGTAAAATCATCTTTCTTTTACTTCCTGAGGCTGAATATCCCCAAAACAACTTCTTAGACATCTCTCTGAAGGATGATGTGCACAGTTCCATTTATGAATCATCTTTATTATCTCTGCTAATGGGGCTGAGGGTGCTTTGGATTCTCTTACATTGCATTAAATCGCTTCCATTCTCTGTTTAGACTCACTAGTGATAAACAGTCAGGGGCAGTAATTGGGCATTCAGCCCTTTCGTACGCCCTTCCTGATCCGCACATGCCACAAACAGTATGCATGCACTGCAAATTGCAGACAGCTGGAAGAGTCAAACCAACAGGCAGGAGAGGTACAATCTCCCCAGCACCTCCCTGACAAACAGGGACTATTCTGCCTTTTAGCAGAGAGAAGTCTCATTCAGTCTCTTCTATTTGCTGTTCTTTGTTCTGTTAAATGTAATTTCTTTTTACACGGTTTGTTATCCCAGTCTACATCTAGTATATTTCCTTTAGAAATGACCTATTTATAATAATTATTATACATTTCACTTACGTATTATTGTCCAATAATGGCATCCTTTGGCATTTAACAGCACTGTTTCTTTTGCTTCTTGTCCAACTATTGAGATGTGTCATTATATTAAAATATAACATGTGCTTCTCTTTAATATCCTGTTGTTTGACCAACTTCAGATAAACTGCATACATTACCTGATTGGCTATACATTCAGGCATAATCTCTTGAAGCCCATGCTGTCTCAGAGCGAAGCGCAATCCTTTCCAGGAAATGTGAGGTATGAAATGTCATTGATTTGACTCTTTCCTGATTTCAAGATGTGATTTTAAATATTTAGATTTTATTTTAAAAAACAACAGTGCAATTTGAAAAGAATTCTGGCAATTTCAGCATCTGAATAGATGTCAGGGAAATTGGTCTTTGCATTTTTTTCTGTAGAGGTGGTAAAATGATGTGGATCTAAAGATGTCTCTGTAATTGATAGTATGATATCTAAAATACTGATTACTTCACAAGCTATTTGGGTAGAAACAGAATATTGTGGGTTTTTTTCTTTTTCTTTCATAAACCACTTTTCTTATTCTAATATTTCCAGACATGGGTAGAAATGAAGCCATTGTTCTCAGCAGGGAAAAGAGGAAAAGAGAAGCTATTTACAGGACACTGGGGGGGTACTAAGAGTTGCTCAGACTCCTAGGACTTCCATTTTCAGAACACATAATTTAAGCACAAGAGAGTACCAAGATCGGTCATTTAGAATGAGCTGTCATTCTTTTTCTCTTTGTAACATTGGTTCAGAACAAATATTCAAAAAACAAAAAAGTAAATCTTTTTCTCCTTTCATTCATTTTTGAAGAGGTATGAACACATTTCACAAGATTTTTCTTTGTGTGTCATTGATCTAACTGTATTATAAGTTTCCTAATGAAACAGTATGCAAATTAAAAGGATATTTCTTTGTTCATCATCTCATAAGCATATTTTATCATTAGATTTATTTCTGTCATTAATGAAATACTGCAGATTTTTTTACGTCTAAATGTTTATATACAAGCAGTTTAAAAGAAAAAAAAAAAAGGGGGGTTTTTTTTGGTAAAAAGGTTTTAGGAAGAGTCCAAAGAGAGAAAAGAGCCATTAAGAGCTATTTTTCAAGAGTACCATGGGGAACCAGGATACATGAGCAAAAAATAGATGCAAAATGAAAATAACCTCTATAAACTCATATGCAAGAGGTACTGAAATGTTTTCTGTCCATGGTTCACATCATATAACAAACGGATTCTGTACAACTCATCTCAGAATTCTCTTATTCTTCTGCCCTGTGGAGGTGAAGAGGTTACTAAAGCAGAAACGACTTTCGTTTGTAAAGTGTCAAGTCTTTCCCTCTCCTTGCAAGAACAAAATACAATTGTGAAATCCCATGTTCCTTTTAAGTGGGAACTGGTTTTTGGGGTCATCTTCTGCACTGTATAATAGTCCATGGCATGCTAGCAATACAGCTGTCCTATAAGCATCATTACCCATCAAGACTTATGAATTCAGCTCTTGAGACTGTTTGGTCACCACATGAAAAAAGCAGGCTCACATTTCTCAACCTTTACCACCATACAGCTCTCACTCTTGGTTATGAGTACAGCCAAGATAACAAAAAACTCAAGATGAAAATCTCCTGAACTGCTCTTCCTAAGGCCACTTTTGTGCATGAAAATCACCTTCTGAAGTGAATCCAAATCTAAATCTTCTGAAGATACCATCTGAAACTCTCTTCCCATAATCTAGTCTGAGCATGAGACAAACTAACCTACTAGTGTTGCCCATATCTTACCAGTTTCCTCCTTCACGATCATGAATACAGGCATGACAAAGATACAAGATGGTAAGCATGTCTTTGCTGACTCTCTGATGAGGCAATTCAAAGAGCTGAGATTCCACTGGTTGCTGCTACTTGCACCACTCTAGAAGATGGATGATGTAAGGAAGAGGGAGGAGAGGAATGGTGTTAAGAGACAGAATGCTGACACATAATTTCTCAATGTTTCTCTGATGATTTTTTTTTACTCAAGATCCTTGAGGTAAACATGTAAGGCTCCCCCATTCCTATATCTACAGCAACGTTCCTACATTCTTACAACAACCAACCATAAACTATTTTCTACAAATCCTCTAGTTTTAAATGTGCTTCTAAGCAGTTTTACATCATGATGTTTTTCTTTAGAGTTGTGATATTTCAGTTCCTAAATACACAGATATGGAGGCTGGGCTTGCTAGCTTCTCGATTCCCAACATCGAAATCCCTCACAGACTCAACCATGGAATTCCTACATTTTGTATAAAATAAAACCAAACAACTGCATTCCTAGGTGTCATGCATGTTACACTTGTGCACACTTCAAAGGCTGGTATCTTTCAGTAAGATGTTTTGCAAGTTGTTTCCCATTTTTATTTCCTTTACAGACTTGGACAAAAAGGCCCTAAAAAGTGGACTTTCACTTCTCTTGCATGGCCTAGAAGAATGAGAACCACTTATGTTCTTGCTTCTTGATCTCTTCACAGTGAGGTTGGAGAATGACCTGAGCCTAGAACCACTCTCCTTCTCTACTTCCTAGAAACTTTCTTTATACTTTCAGGAAGGAAGAGCACAGATCTCTCATCTTTATAGTCAGTCTATTTTTCTCTCTCTGCCTCCCCTGGGGTATGTTGTCAAATCACATGCTTCCCTCTAGGGACTTGGAAAAAGAATTTCCTAGTTTGAGCTGCAGTCAAAACTTGCAGCTTTCCAAATTTCTGAGGAATACATTGCATTGGCACTTACCTTTCTCCAAATTGTTTCCTGGCTCTTACTTGGACTACTCAGCATCCTTCTCTGCTTTACATATATATGCTTGGAGGTGCAAAATTTGTAGTCGGAAGTCTCAATTTGCAATCTCTTTTAATTTATCTTTCTACTCCTACCCACCTTATTCAGAGAAGGTAGACTTTTTACATCTTAAAATATATTTCTGAGGCCTATTTTGAAAATAAAAGTAAAGTTAAAAAAGTATTCTTGTCTCTCTAGAATTAGCCAACAAGGTGTCAAGACAGAATTAGCAGTGGAATACCTGCTGCTTTTCAGAGTGACAGAATCATCTCTCATGTCTCCAAAAGAAGATGAAGGTGGGAAGTTCATTCCCAAAAGGAATTGCAGTTTGATAGTGCTGGGTATAAAATAAAGTGTTTGAAAACATTCATTTCATTAGTAGAATAATGTTTCTGAATGGAGGAATCTGAACACTAACAACTCCTTAACATAGCTCCATCCCCAACCCTTACTGTGGGCTAAAAGTAAACCTCGAGAGGCATTTCACTAGAAGTCAGAAGTCACCTGATACATGTTCCAAAGGTAATTACAGTTCATGATATATCTATAGACCCTTGTGGGACATGGGGAGTAAAAATGAGGTGCAAAAAGGAGATGAAGGGAGAAAGAAATTTTTTACTATCGCTGAGATGTGATGGCCATGTATGAAGAAGCAAGACACATTGTCTCACACACTTCTCCTAAATACTGAGGAGCTCATAGGAACTTGGGAAGCTTGGGATAAAATATTTTACAGTTTCAAAGTAAAGAAAAAAGAAGAAATCTCTTTATAAAATTGCTGAATTTCCCCAAGTAAAATTTATTATTGAGTAACACCAAAAGAAAACAATAAAAAGTATGTATAATACAAAACAAAACTACAAATTCTACATCTTCCTACAAATCTTGCTACAACTATTACTCTGCTTTGGCTTAGGAGATATTACACATAAGTTATCTGATTTTCCTTTCGAACACATTGATTCCACTTAAGGTTCTGTTCTAAAAGATGCAGAAAACTTTCCAGTCAGCCACTTGAAGGTATTTGCTTCATTGATACTCACTCAAAAAGCTATTATGAAAAACTATTATTTTAATTGCACTATTAGTCAATCTTGTCTTGCAAAAAAGGAAAAAATCCCAAACAATCCCAATTGTTTACATACTTGAAGAGGAAGAGAGGCAAAGAAGAAGCAAAAATATGCACAAGAGCTAATTGTTCACAAGTCACCGGGTGCATTTATTTGCCTAATAAGGACTTTTACCATGAAATCTGCCTCAGCTCCAGAATTAAGGACAGAAAAAAGTCAAGAAAATAAATTTGTCCTTGTGAAAAAAAAAAAAAAAAAAGAACTTCTCATACATACTCCCTTTATTTCATTGGTCTTTGTCTCATTTCTATTGTCTTCGTCCTCTGGTTTTACCTTGCCTGACAAAAATCAGCACCTTTAAAAAATTAATTAAGGACAGTTGAACTTCCCAGGAATCTGAAGTCCCAGTCTAGGATATAAGATATACAATCCTTTACCTTATGCTTCCTAGTTGACAGCAATCATTAGAAGCTATTTTTTTTTCTCCTTTCCTCACTATTTTCAAGTTATAATGATATTTCAAGCTCACAAAAGTAGAAGCAGCATTCTACACATTATTCTACTTAACAGCTCAATAAAATTCCCATACTTCCAGTAAGTCCAGAAGGCATTTCTGTTGCTTTCTGAGGCAAGGAGCTGCTACTGGTTCCACTGACAGTGTAGGAAGGCATTACTTGTAGAATAATTTGGAAGACACATTTGTTTTACAAGGAAAACCTTGTTATTTCTATCCCACCTCAAAGGTCTTACACACACTATGTATAGAATTATATGGTTGTTATTGCATTGTGGCGGATACAAGACATGGATTTACAACAAAGGTAAGATTTAACACAATGATGACTTCATTCTCAAGTTTCATCACAGGTCTCAGTCCAATTACTTCCAGTTTTAAGGTGTTAAGTATATTCAGAGTTGATGTGAATACTTCCAAAAGCTCAAGAAAGTGAGGAGGGGTCCTGTAGTAGGTTTGTACTGCCAAAAAATTGTAAGACTGCACAGATAAACCTAATTCTTCTGTCAGCTTTCAGCACATTCATTATTTAACAGTGCTTTGAAATAAAGGTTTATTTTGCTGTCTAAACAATTAAAAAATTTTGAAATCTTTTCAGCTTCTTTATGCAGTCTAGGTTTATCAGTTGCCTATCTGAAGCCCATTATCTATTTTAAGAACCTAATTTGCTTAGCAAACCCTATGTGTTAGCAGAATGTTGTATATTACATTTGTAATTAGTCCTAAACTGGCAAAATAATAAGAAAAATCTGTCATATAAAAAAATTTACAAGATCTTAAAGAAGAACATAAAGATCTTTTGCAATTTTTTTAACTTCTGAACTGAAAATGCAGATACGCTTTTGCCTTATTATTACACTCAAATGACACTGAAAGATTTGTATTAATAAAAAGTAAGATATTACCCAGACAGATATAATATCCCACAGTTGTAATTTAAGAATTAACCATTTATTATACAATACATTCCCATTCAATTCTATGTATGTATATAATTAATTTATACAGAGATTTACCTGGAAAGAATAGTCTTCATTTTTTTTAAAGATAATTATTTTTAAACTGATGATACTTTTAAAGGGATGCAAGATTTTAAATTAAATTACATTAAATGCTTTTGTATTTACTCTGCATTAAACTCTATTTTATTTATTTTCATCTTCCCAGCATGGTCTCATCATGGTTGAAGAGGGCTGCTAATGCTATTTATATTATGCTGCACTGTCCTCTAATTGACCTTGTCTGTGCAATGGAATGGCTGCTTTTCTCAAGCTGCCAGCCCTTTATTGCTGCATTTTGACCATGCACTAGTGGCTCTTTGTGCTGCTGTTGAGTTCAAGAATCAATACTGCATTCCCCACAGCCAATAAAGGAAGCTGACAGCATGAATTAACTGAGTGTAGCTAGTTGCAGGGAGGGCCATTGTCTTTAAGGAAAATCCGGACAATTACAAGCTCCCATTGCTTAGTGGAGATTTTAATGCAAAGCGCAAGGTTGCTGTAATTTAATTTTGGCCTGCTGCTCTGACACACTCCTCTTTGCTACTGCTTCATGGAGTCGAAGCTATTAATGGCTGCAGACCAAAACACATAGGGAGACAAAAGCAAATAGTCACAGTCACACAGTAGCAGCAGCTACTTCTGATTTAACAGTAATACTTCTTTTGCATTTACTGGAACTGACAGGAGTTCTTTTTTTTTTTTTTTTTTTCTAGTTCCCAGGCTCTACCCTGTTGAATTCATACATGCAAAATAAATCAAATGAAAATAAAATATCCCAACAGCAGAACCACAAGGTGTCATGTCCCAAACTGACACTTAAAGGGTGGCTGCACATGGGGCAAAACTGGAAATGTATGCATTGACCAAGGCTTTCTCCCTTCTAGTCTCACTGAATCATCTAATAAGGGATGCTGCTTAGCCACAGCTACCTCAGTAATGTTGCAAAGAAGTATCCACAGAAAAGGCACATTAAGTAAATGTAAAGTTAACAGTAGGACTTCTGCTGCTGAGAGCATAAATGAAATCCCTTTTTATTTGAAAAAGAGTAATGGCTTTTATTCAAGATGCTTTGGTATTGAAAACTCTAGTTCCATATGACAGGTAATATTGTTGATTCAAATGGATTCAAGCTCAGTTATTCAAAAGGACAATATATTATATACAAACCATTTAACTCGAGCTTTTAACTTGTTTTCTCTGTTGACAGTGGTAGGAAAGATTGTCTGGAGGGGTAATCTTTTTAAAGTAATGCCTGTAAAGTTTTATCCACTTACCACTTCCATAAAAAAAAAAAAAAAAAAAAGGACTAGATTCCTACTGTCTGCTTACCTGCCTTATAAATGTCTCAGATATTTACCTGAGATAAAGAGCTGAGCCTAAGCTTGATTTGAAGGCTATTTCTTCTGCACCATAGGTCATGGAAAATAACATAAGTAAACTACAATGAAACTACATTCTACATATACACTGTAATTCACAGAAGAGACCTTTCCATCACAGCTATTAAAAATTGTATCGTTCCCTTTAAAAGCAGCCTTTGCTTTAGGACTGTCTAAGCCCTTTAACAAGTTAAACTTAGCCTTGTAAGATCATGGAGATATCAATTTCCCAGAAAGGAAAAAGGAAGTTCAGTGCAAATAAGGCCAAGTGATGAAGTCATTCAGATAAGAGCAAAAGTCCTTTTCTCTGAGTCGCAGGCAGCCCTGGGAGCTGGTAGCTGTACACTAGACTCTTTTGAACACATGCCTCTTTTGCATAACACAAGTACAAAATACTTCACAAGAGTGTCATTTATCTCTTCTGCCATTAGGTATCTTAGCCATCTAAGAGTTAGACATCTAGTTGTCTTCTACACTCAATGTAAAGTAGGAGTGCTTCAAGAGGATGAATCACTCTGTCCCAACACAGAAGTTAGAAACAGCTGATGAAATGTGATCAGGATATATCTGCTTTTTTCTTCACTGACAATAGAGGGAGTCTGGTCAATTAGCTAAGTTAACTTTTCTAATGCTAAAATGAGGTGAAATAACCCCCAGACTAGCTTTTTAATATTATACAATGTGTTCAAGGGAATGGCATAAATAACAATCAGCAGCTTGACTAGGTTTTTCTTTATAGTCACTGTCATTCTGTCTGCTGCAAAGGTGTGTGAACAGCGTTACACACAAATAGTGTATGGGTGCATAAGAAGAGGTGTTGGGGGTTACACTTGCCATATTCCTTGGCAAAACACAGGTGCATGCAAACACCAGGGAGCCCCATCCCATCAGTAAAGCCAACAGATGAGAACTTATGACTTCCCCAAAAGACGGAAGTAATTTTCTTAATCCTGGAGATGGGAGCCAAGAGCTAGTCTTATGATTTAGTAGATACATATGAATGCTCAGATTAATTTCCCCTGAATCCTCATATTTAAGGGTCTTACTAACTACTTCTCAACTCTTTAATGGGCTTCACACCTTGCACTGGCAGCAAAGATGTGCCATAGCTCTTCCTCTCTGAAGCCACACATAAATTTGCCTTTCAAGAGACATTCCTTGATAGTCTGCATTTTGCACAAATTCACTCAGCAGAGGCATAAGCAATCCTATTTTTTTCCTAATGTGAAAGGGTGAAAAATTACCAACTTTGAACACAACTTTTCTACAGTACAAACATCTTGTACAACCATCAGAAAGAAGAAAAACAAGCTAAAAAATAAAGACAAAAATAATTTGGAGTGACCCACAAGTAAACATTATCCATTGTACCACAAAATGATAAAACTGAAAATCAAAGGATCTGTGGAAGAAAGGATCAACAGATATAAGGAATAGTTAAGTACCTCTAAGGGAAAGTACCAAGATGACAATAAATATAATCTAAGCAGGCAAGCTTTCTCCTGGGGAGGAACAAGATTCTGTACGTAACATGGGCTTGACCTCTGCTCCAGCCGGCAGTAATTAAAATTGTGTGACTGACATTAGAAGGAGCAGATCTGGGCCCTGAATGAGTTTCTAAATACTGCTGTCACCATGACACCTGGATATTACTGAAGTTGCACACTGCGAGCATTTAAACATGTTGAACTATTAGCCAAGTTCAGCACAAAGGAACCCAAATGTATCTCCTGCTGACGCCAAGGAGAAATAGTTATATGTATTATGGGGGAGCAGAATGTGGCACCAGCTGTTGAAAAATATCAACAGTCACAAATGATCAAAAGTTTACCCTATTCACAAAAGATTATTTTTCCAGCCTAGCTTATTGATAAACTTGAAAATGCATTTCAGACCTTGTAAAAATGTTGACAGCTAAGAAGTTTGGAATCGTTAGCAAGACCCAGTTTTCAGGCAGAAAACAAGGGCAGAGCACATCTAACTTTCCTTTGAAAATAATATGTTATTAGGATTAAAACCAGCAAATTATATGGAAGTAAGGTAAACCTAATTTGCATTCTTCAGTTCAAAAGAAATGTTGCTTTGATATCACTGTGGTATATTTAGAGTACACCCATGTCCTCGTGGGAATAAATGTTTATTAAAATTTTACTTCTCTCTTCTTTTTGTTTTACAGCATGCTTTTTCCTCAGTCAGGTGGAGGAAATAGCTTCACTTTCAGTAGTGAAGCTATTCTAAGTGCACTTTATACATAAGAACATTTGCTACTGAGTTACTTGCTGTGATCGAAAGAAAGAGTGAACACAGAATTAGGAAAAACAGTAGTTTTAAAAATGCCAGTAGTCGCCACTAAATTCTGTACATTTGCAACATGACATAGGCAGCTTGTTTTCTGCCCCTAGTGAGAATTGTATCAATGATGATGTTTGCATGCATTACAGAATATACAGGAATTCAAGCTATGGTAATTTTTAAGTCACAAGCAAATTAAAACCTATGTTGTGCAGATGTGTTAATTATCTGTTACTTCTTGAACTCCTTAAAGCTAATATTAGCTAATGAGGCTAAAAAGGTATTGTTTCTGTTATTATATTAACCTCTTCACCTATCTTGCAAATATTGATTTTTCTTGGGTGTGCTAGATACAGTACAAATATACAAAACCAGGTCCCATCTCAACAGCTGTTCAGTTTCAAAGAATACAAATAGTACTTAGTGCAACGCCGGAAAAGAATATTGATACATGATTACTACACACTCACAAAATTTTTAAATTGCCAAGTCTTTGTCTGTCCCTCAAGACTACATCATTTGTCTGATTTCTTAGAGTCAATGCAGCTGAGTTTTGTGAGACCCGAAGGGAGTGTGGTGGGCTTTTATGGTGCACCTGAGGGAAACTGTCTTCAATAAGGGACTGCCTGGAAAAAATATTTTAAAAATTTTTGATTAAGCTTTTAGGTGTCTGTCTTCAGAGCTCAACAACTAAGCTTTGATATTTGAGCTGGTTCTGATAACTGTATTCACATTTTTAGATTGTTATTATTATTAATTATGTAAATGCTGACACCCTCTCCCAGTCAAAATTTAGAGCTTTGTGCCTATCTATACGGATAAAAGAGATTTTTTTTGTTTAATGACTTTGTCAAGGTAGATAGGAAGAACATATTATGTATATCAAATTGTCAATTTTCTTAAAATAATTTATAGGCTGCATAAAAAGGTTACTCACTTCATTCGCTACTGAAATGGATATGCAAGGTAGCCATATGGTGTGAATAATACTTTTAGAACAGTTTATAGAATGGAAGAGAAGAATATCTTATCACATAAAAGCCATGGAGAATTTAGGAAGGGAGAACATGATGAACTGATTTAGAATTTGGAGAGCATATTAGGGTTAACACCTCTAATGAAAACTGCCACTTGAGCTTTAATAAGCAAATGCTTCAATTTTAGGTCTCATCTGAAAGGCAGATCACACTGAGAATAGTCTGAAACTCTTTAATTGCCTTGTATAACAATACACATTTTTAAGTAAGTGAATGCATTACAGCTTTGACTTTTGTTCTGATCATTTTGTGTTACAAATAGCAGCACACCCATCGTTCTCATTTGTTAGAAATTTTAATGTTGCTGCATAGGATATTCAGTCTGCATAATTCCTTTACTCTTAATAGGAAATGTCTGGTTATGCCTTTATACACTGAAGAGAGAATAGAAGCAGTTGTCTTTGAAAAAAACTGCCTTTTCTTTTGGTACAAAACTATATCAGTATGAATTGACATTTGCTTCCTTAGCAAACTATGAAATAGAAGGCATTTGAAAGAAATAAAATCTCAATGATCAGTGTCCACTTCTGACTTGCTTTATGTTAATAAACTGGCCTGTACACAGCTCTTATTTATACCATGGTGAGTTGCTGTAATTGTATTAATATCAGGCAAGTTAGTCCAGATTTACATCTGCAAAACTGAATTTGGCCCCATGTGGGAGCTATAGCTGGTACTGTAAAGCCTCTCATCAGAGGTTTTGGAGTCTGCTCACAACAGCAAGTGAAGAGGCAGGCAAGCAGATGCTGTTCTTCTAAGGCAGTAGCAAGTCTAACAACTTCACTCTAATAGAAAAGCTTAAATACCAGTGCTGTTTGTTGATTCATGTGCAGTGGAGAGCCACTAACATTTTTCTGGATGTTTCCCACGTGCTAAATGAAGATACTGCCAGCTACTTCCCTGGGATGCTGTGAGGTTTAATTAATGGTGTTCTAAAGCACTACATGAATCTTATTGCTAGCTGGAATTTGTTCATTGCATACATTTGGTATTTTGAATAAGCCATAAGTCCCTAGTATTCATATTACCAATATTAAAGGAAACAAAATATTACAGAGAAAGTACCAGGAAGTAAAAAGTTTTGGGAGTCTGCCACAGAGTCACATTGATTTGTAGATGTAAAATATTCCACAGATTTGCTTAAATGCTGTTGTGACTTCTATCCCAAATAGCTCTATTCAGATCAGACTATAACTTTGCAGAGATGGAAAGGCAGAGCTAAATTTGGGTCAACACTTGGCCTATTAGACTGAAGAGAGAGACCCACACTGCAAGACTGTAAAGCTCTACTTATGCTAATTAAAATACATAAACAATAATGAAATAATACATCAGAAGGAATGTTATAAATCATTCAAGCTCATAAAATATAACTTTCACTTCTAAATGCCAATAAAACCTTAATTTCTTTAACAAGTTTTCCATTGTAAAAGTGAAACCAAATCTTCCATTAAAAGATTAACTTTCCAGGCAACAGACAAAATCTGTAATCCAAAAAGCTGATATTCACAATGTGTAGTGGCTTTTTGCCTTGTCTAATCTTCTAGAAACTATTTTTATTTTTTAAAGAAGGCTATTTCCCTTAATGATAGAGACTCTGGTTTGCATTAGATCATGCAGTATTGATTTTATTTTTTTTCTTATGACTGTAAGCTAAATTCGGCAATCTTTCCTTTTTGTTAAACACTTGTGGGCATCCCTCTCGAACTTAAAAGTCCTGTGGTCATTCAGGTTCTGGGGTTTTGCATAATGCATTTTAAGCACAAAATATGTTGGGCTGGGGAATTCTTTTGTGTCACCATTTTGTTATTGCCTTATGAAAGCAGCAAAAATGCTATCAATATTTTATCGAATATAAGGACCCATGTGGTTTTTGTCTGTGAATATGCAAGGCAATGAACCAGAGCCTTGTCTCAGATAGACTAGTGTGAATGCTGTCAAAACCAATGCAGCTCCTTCAAATACAGGCAGGGAAATGGAGAGCAGAAATCCAGCTGAGAGACTCTTTTTTCTTTAAGAGTGTGCAGTTTTCAAGCTTGCCTTAACCCCATGCTATCTGCCATGAGCACCTGGGAAAAAAATGAAGGCAATTTCAAAAGCAAAACAGGTCTTTCATAGAACGTTGTGAACCAAGTTCCCACTAGCTGACAAAGTTGCAGAGCAATGGTAAAGTCACAATAGTAAAAGCTGTTGGGTGGAATTAGCTCAGTGAAAGATACTAACTAAATGCTTTCTGTGCTGTTGCTTGGGAGAAAAAAAAGAAAAAAGAAAAAAAGAAAATAGAAAAAAAGAAAATAAGTCAAATTTTTAGTTTGTTTAAGACAAAGATAAAAAAAAAAACAGGTAATGTCAGGTAATGTTAAATATTGATTTAGAACCTTCACACTTGATATTCAGATCTGAAAATGTGAACCTTCCTTTCTTTAACCAGAGTTTAAGTTAGTAATTTGGGCTGTAATTCTAGTTCCATGTGTGCATATTATAGCATTATATTCAACAGCAAAGAACAGATAGACTGTTTACTGTGCAAATAAAATGCATAACAATTCTCTGCCTTGAGAAGCTGATGATTTACAGATTCAATCCTTATTCACATGTTTAATTTTATGGACTTGAATGGTCCCACTGAAAAAAACCAGACCTGCCTCCGTTTTTGATAGATAAGGGCTCAATTTTATGGATAATAAAAAGGTGAGTGTTTGAGCACTAAGAGTAGGAATTAAGAACAGACCAGGGCTCCAACAGGAAGATGTTGTAGCCACAGTGGGTGCATATCAAATGTTTCATAAAATACAAAACCCATGAAACAAATGGGACCAAGAACCTTAAAAAATTAGCACATGCCTATATAGCTGCATAGTCTGTGATTTTACATGTTGTACCTGAATACCCAGTTGCACATCTGGATCAGAAAGAAACAAGTGCAGCTTAAAGAGGAAACCATAAACCAGGCAGGACTGAAATTATCTTTGACAGAACTAAAATATGTAACAGTGATGCAGAACTGTAATTCATGCAACATGACCTAATTATTTTAAAGGAAATGCTAGCAGCATTTTAAAAGCCTGTGGATACACAAATGTTAAAATTTAATACTGGTGTTTGTATGTATTGAAATTTATGGAAATCTGTGAAATTTTCACTCCTGGTTCATCCAGGTCTCCTCTGAAACAAGACAGCAACCTCAGTAGGGTTATTCGGCTTTATAAAAATTTTAAATAAAATAAATAAGTAATGTTCTGTGTGGAATTAGTGACTGGATTTGATGCTTTGAATTAGTTTTTTTCCTGTCGTCTATTACCGCACAGCCATTTGAAAAGACCATGGTGCACCATTGTGCTAAGGACTCTATTCCCCTTTGCCTTCACTAGTGGCACCTGAATGGTCATGTTCTCTCTCAGCCTGAAGACAGAATGCCCTAGGAGGATGGAAATGGATGTGATTGCTTGCTCTATGGCACCAAGCAGTCAGTGATGGACCTTTGCTCTGCAAAGAAAGAGTAGATGACTAGGTGGTAACAAAATTGCGATTTTTACCTGACCAACGTTAATCCAAACTCTTTAGTGGAAGACCTGAATTTGGCCAACTAAAGGCAAAGAAAATGGAAGAAAAAAAAGGCACACGAGGACCCTTCAGCTTAGACCTTACAATGAAATCTTTTGTTGAACTCACCTAGTAGTTGGCGTTATTGTGGAAATGTACTGGCCTGTCTACTTCCACTCACTATCTGTGACAATACCTTTTCTGTTATTCACCCTTAGGGCTGTATTTAACTAATGGGAGAGAGTTTTAGTGCTCCTGACAATGAGAGACAGATATCCATAGCTGTAGTCAGTCTCAGCGTTGGGACTGTCCATGAATTCTGGCTCCAGCATACAGGTCAGTTAGCATCAACTTACAGATTTCTGAGCTTTAATTTATTTATTGAGGCCAAATGACTTCAGTGGAAGCTGCAGCTACTCAACACCTCTCAAATTGGGCATTTTTATTTAGAAGTCTAAAAAAAGTAGTCAGTACCTGGGCTTTAGACACTGAAGTTTTTACACATTGAGAGTGAAACTGGTGGCAGTAATTTAGTCAGGCATTTTGCCCCTGGGTCCTCAGGCTTCTGCTCATCATGCTCAAGTCTGACCTGTAGCATTCCACAGTCCTCTCAGTCTTTGGACTTTCTTGAGTCAACACTGCCAGATTAGAGTTAATTTCCACGGGCTGTCTGATGAATGTATTTTTCAAAGGGAACCAGATTCAACCCACAGTGCTTGGAGAAAGTGCCTGCCATTTGCTGAATGCAATATGCCTTGCTGATGGCAGTTAGAGTACGCAGAGTAACAGGATATGGCACCTGCACATTGTTGAATCAGTATTATTATTGCTTTGCCAGTGAATCACCTAATGTGAAGAAAGGTGGTGGCCCACATTTCCTAAAGTATAGCCTGTCTTTGGTATTTGCAGCTCTGGCTGAATTGCTGAATTTAGCATTTGACTGCAGGCTGAAATCGGTCCATTCAAATCTTTGGTGCTTAGGTTTGTGTTGATGATTAATCCTGTAGGCAAATATATGCAACTTGCTGAGCTTCACTCTGAAAATCCTGGTGAGGGGGGATGCAGAATACAAACCACAAGCTCCAAACTGTTGGCCTTCTTCCTGGCTTTGCTTGAGGTAAAACTGTATTGCAGGTAAGCTTCTGTCCTATTTATGCTGCTGTTACTATATGAAAACAACATAGATAAAAATTTTTTGTAGGTTTTAACTAACCTTAAAATTAATTCATCTTTTTGAAAATTATTATACACACTCATGCATGCACACACACATGCCAACAAGTTTAAAAATCTTTCCAAATAAAATCTGGAGAGAAAGTACTTTCCTCTTTAAACATTTAGAAACAGGCTCATTTTTCTTCCCAATTATAACAACTACACAAAGGAGCAATAAGTCTCAGAAGATTTGTCACAAATCCTCCAAGTCCATGACACCAGTTTCAAAGAATACCACTGGTTCCCTTCAAAGCTGTAGTCTGCAGCTGCCTGATAAAAGGCCATAACCCAGTACAAGGTAATCATTAGGCAGACATTATTATTATTTTGTTAATTAGTCAAAAATCATTGGATTTCCTGTTTTTTTTCTGAGCAATCATTTGATCTTGCTTATGTTGACAAACATGCAAGTCACCAATTGTGCCTTATTTATCATTTGACAAGGACATTGTTTGCTTCTTCTTGTGTGAAGAACACTAAGAACAAGAAAATAGGAAAGAAGGTTCAGAATACAACTGTCCTTCCTTTTCACTTCAACTGATACAGTGACAAACCCTGCCAAATGAACAGGATCTACAGTGAGCTATAAAGCTGCTGTTAGATCCTAGGGGGAGTGTTAATGCAGAATTCCTACAATGAGCCTCATATGAATTAGACTGGAAATATTCCTGCTTCAACTGAAATGTGGAGAACTCCATGTTCCCAGAAAGAACGCCACAGCATTTTTCCTGCAATGCTGTCGAAGTGTCAAAATGTGGCTAAATTTAACTGGGAGTGCTCAAGGGGAAAAAAAATAATTAAAAAAATAATTTAAAAAAATTTGTAAAATGTAAAAAGTGAGATAAATTTGTAAAATTCAAATCCACAAATTTAGTTTGAAAGGCATTTCAAAACAGCTCTTAACATAGGGAGCATTCTTTCAAAGAATGTACAGGAAAATCTGGCACAAGGATGCGTATATGTGGATGCTTATTTATAGTTATTGCTAGTGATAGGTATGAAATTGCTTTGGTCTAGATATTTCTCTTACAATAAACTGGTCTTTATGTTGCTCAGCCATTGCTAAAAAAAACCCATCACTGTAAAATAAACTGTTATACCAGTTCCTGTGTATAAAACCAAGGACAGTGTTGTTTCTAAGGGAGTTGCAGTAGGTTTTTCAATATTTATTCTTGCTTGTTACATACCGCAGCTCTTTTACTTGGCAGTTTAGCATATCACAGCATTATTTATCTTAAATTATTTTATGAATCAGTATTACCATCCTCCCAGGACAGAAATAAATAATGGAATGCTGATATAAAAAGAAGAGAATAACAATAAATATGTGGGAATAAGTATTTTTAAATATGTAAAATAATTTATTATCTGTATCGATCATTTGGAGGAAGACAGACAGACTAGTGTCTTACTGAACTTCCATATATGACTTTAAATAGGTGAGGTAAGCTGCTGGATTTATATGTGACATATACGTCATCAAGAAAACCTGGATGTCAGTCTTTAATATCTTTATATTGAAGGGATTTCATTAGCTAGGAGAAGTAAGTGAAAACATGAACAGGCAGAGATATGTGTGAAAAATAATGTATTCTACCCCTTTTATGGAAAAGTACAACTCTATCGTAATTAAGGCTTGTGCAAAAAAAGGGATCTAAGTGCACATTCACTATTTGCTCAAACATATATTTTTCTAGGGAGATAATAGTAATCGTTTGACTCTTATTTACATGCAGTTTAAATCGGTTTTTAAAAATACAATTTATACAATGCATGATCTCAGCTACTTTGTGAAATTACTGATGTGTTCTTTTTATTGAGGCTTAAATATTCTACAGTAACAATCCTACCATCTCTTTGCAGCTTGATGTGCTGCTGCTAAGAATTTAGAAGTAGATGTGCCAGTTTTAATTTTAAAGAGACTGTATTCTTACCTCTGCTTTAATAAATCAATCTCACATGACAATGTTGGCACTTCTTTAAATGGGTCAGGCCAGAGTGTGTCCTTAGTTCACCTCATGCAGCCTGATTGCTGATCACCAATAATTCAATTAGCTGTGCCACAGGAAATGATTTGGTTCAATAGATGTAAACATGACCAGCTGCATCCAAAACATATAAAATTCAAGAGGACCCTGCCTACCCTCCGACTTTCCCGGGAGCCAGAGTAGCCTTCGGCAGACTGTGCTCCCAGCTCTGGACACTGCCCCCTCGCCTTCAGCAGATGATTTATGTCAGATGAAGGGAGCTGGGGATGAAATTTTTAAAGAGCTGTGACTTCTCTTTGATTTTAAGCACATATAAGTCAGAACAGAATTGCCAAACAGAATATTTAGGGTTCTGACTAGACAAACTAGAGAAATTATAGTTTGCTGAGCCCCTGCTCACTGACCAACCCGCACTGCAGGATTTCCTTCTTGACTGTTTGAGGTGATGAGTGCTTATTGATTTTAAGGGATTCAACATTTGTAAGGGCATTCCTAACAGTGCTTAGACATTCAATTCAGGGATGTAATGATTTTTTTTCCTTCAAAATGCATTTCATTACAGAATGCTTTAAACAAAAAAGCAAGGAAAGCTCTCTCAGCAGCTCTGGCATTTTCCCTTCTCAGGCAAGGTCTGGCTTGCAGAAATGATGACAGGTAATTTCCCAGCTTCTCCACTGAGCGTGCCTGAGAAAGCAGAGCTGAATGAAACATGCAGACATTATACAGGGATATATATTTATTGGTAGACTGGCTTGGTTTATTCTGTCCATCCTTCAAACCTTCTGTACATTTACTCCTTGTACAGTGGGCTTTACTAGCACTTCTTGATAAAGCACTTAAGGTCATTGCTGGTACAGCTGTTCACAGAAACTTAATTTCAGCACTGCATGACAGAGTATATATGTTCTCTTAAATTTCGAATTTGCTCAGGCAAGTATTCTGGTTTGAATGGTTTCCTATGCTCAGCCAGAGTAAAAAAAGAGTATTGTTGACGTGGAGCTGAACACCAACAGTTAAGCAACGCATGGCAGACATCGTGTTCAACATGACATCAGAGACCAAGAAGTTCAGGATTACGTCAGTCAAATAAATTTATGCAAAAGGTTAGCTTAACAAAATAGCAGTCTGCTTGTAAAGACTTTGTTATCTAATTCTTGGAATAAATTATTCATTTTAGATTTTTAGCCTAGATGTGAACAGAGATAGTTTGTTTGTTCCAAGAAAGAAAAAGAAAAAAAGAACAAGAAAAACAAGAAAAAATTGTTAAAGCACATAAATAAGCAGAAAATAGAAACAGCTTTTGTGAACCTAACAAAATTAAAGGCTTATAGGCTGTGCCTTACCATGAAACTATTCATTTTTATTTTCCTTCGGGTAATGCCACAGTTTCATTGCCACAAAGACACTTAAACTAAAGTGATTACAAAATGCTTATATGTAAGGACTCAAGCTTGGGAAAATGTACATGCAAATGTACATCCCTGTTCTTGGATTTTTTTGCTTTGCTGTGAAATTCTGCATTTCTCACTTTTGTTTTTGTTCTAAAATGTTAGCAACTTTTTAAAGATTTCTTATATTTTCATACACAGATACTTTGGCAGAGATAGCTCAGAATGTGGAGAACAGTAGAACACCAAGTTCCTAAAACAACATAATTATGGATCTTAAATATGACGGAGTTTAAGAATGCCAGAAGGACATGAAAGCTCTGTTTCTATCTTTCCTGACAAAGAATAAAACTAATGGCTTGGATGAATGCAGTATAGCCACAAAGGACAAACAGAGTAAATCTATAATGGGTTAAAATACAGCAATAAAGGGGTCACAGTGGTTTGAAGGAAATTAGAAACAACTTGAATTCCTTTTTTGGAAGAGAAAGAAAATCTATAATGACCTTTTTTCTTAAAAAGATATTTACTTTTGTATTACTCTATCTGATATTACTGTAGCTGTTACACTGTCCTTCCTTACAATGACATACATTACAAGTATGTAATTTCAAACAAAATTATTTAATCTATTTATCCTCATCTGCAAGAAGAGTTTAAATAGAAATACAGGAATTAAGGTACTGGCAGGTAAAAATACCAAAGGACATGGCATATACTGTAGGTGGTTCTTTTTTCTCCATGTAACGTTTGTTTCACACCTGGTGGCAAGGCACGGGATACCTTGGAGATCTGAGGGCTTTGAGTGCCATGTTTGGTTTCTGAAGCAGGATAGAACTGTTGCCAGAGCTCTTGACAGCCAGTCTACTCTCTGAAACTGAGTTCAATGTCAAAACTGCACCTATCGACATCCACGGAGAAATCCCAGCCCTGGACCCCAAGGGAGTTTTGTGAAGGGCTTTGCTGAGTCTGATTTCCCACATGTATCCTCAAACCGTACCACAGGGCCACAGCCACGGGTACCTCAGTTTGTGTGCTCCTTCCTCATCCCCATGGCCCTGTCCTCACATCCTGAGCATGTCTGACCCCAGTTACCCCCACTGGGCCTGATCCAGTCCCCCACCCGCAGGCTGACATCCTGTCACAGCCTCAGCCCATCCCCAAGGAGGTGCCCGATGCAGGGGGCTGGGGCTGCCCAGTGCCCCTGGCTGCCCTGCTTCTGGCTGGGGTGGGACAGGGTGGGCTGCCAGGGCCTGCCCTGCCACCCTGGGGGGCCCTGCCACTCCCCACAGAGCCTCCAGTGCTTCCAGTGCCCTGGCATCCTTGGATTGTAGTAAAATTAAAGCCAGGGTGTGCAAATGTCAGCTGAAGACACAGCCAGGCTGTGGATAAAGTGATAACCAGAACACTGACAATGGTGCTGGGGCAGCCAGCTCGGCAAGCACCTATAATGTGAAATGTAGAGTTCGCTGAGTTGGATATGGGGCTGCCCCTCTGCTTGGGCAGAGGTTAACTATCCTCCCCCTCTGTCTCAGAGGCAGCCAGCACAGAGAAGCCTTTTCGGTGGGCTGCCTCCATTTCCCAAGCTCCCACATTGCCACACCCTGCCTCCCCACAGCTGCCATCAAACCACTTGGAGAGGCAAAGCACGCCCTGAGCCCGGACGGTGAAAGCAGGTGGCTGCTGGACTCCTTCCTCTTCCCAGAGTACCTGAGTTGCCCAAGCCAGGACCAAGCAAGCACCAGTGTTAGGTGATTTAGGCTCAGACGGATGTAAATCCCAAAGGCTGTGTTGTGCTTGTGCAATCACGAGTCAGAAGGACACCTGCAGCAAGGCAGCATAGCAAAATCCCAATGCTGACAGTTAGATTTTTGTTCCTATTTAAGTAAGACACACTGTTCATACTATGAAATGTATTTTTACAGGAAAAAAGTGGTTGTCAGAGACAAGAATTTACCACCTTGTAGGAGTCCATGAGCTGGATGTAATGCAACCTTTGTCCCTTTCTCTAGTGCTTTCTCCTCTGATTTTTCACCAGAAGTTCAGGAGTAGAAAGTTTAACAGAAATGTGAGACATCATTACACATTAAACACTGGTTGTAAAGGACCAAAGGGTTCAGCAATTGGCACACAAATGTATTCAGGCACAGTGTATACAAATGCACATTTATTTATGTCTTGTGTAGAAGAGAGGTACTGTTAATTAAACAGTAGATAAGTCACTAAAAATTTTATATCAATATAGCTTGTTTGTTTTTAATGTCTCAAGGGGAGCCAGTGGTAGATGTGCCCTTTAAACTGTGCAGCTGAACTTTATACTGTTCTTAAGACAGTTGTGCTACAGTGAAACAGTACAGTGCCTGAAACATCTCCAGAGCAAGTGAGCTGCCATCATTGGCCCAACTGATCACTGCAGTTATTTCATGTTGGATAATGGATTGATGTTGAGGCATATAGATGAGACTATTATCATTGGGGTTTTTCTGACATACCCTCTTTAATAATTCAAAAACAAAAATTTGGAAATGACCCTGTTTCAGTGTTAATGGTGGTACCCATCCAATTAAAACACTTGCTAGATTTCATAAGTAATTGAAGCTGCCTCAATTTTGATATGAAGTGACTGCAGCAAAACTGGATCAGCTATAGACAGCAAGGTCATGGCTTGGCAGTGTGAAGAGAAGAGTGGTTTCCTCATAAACTTGAATTTACGCTATAATAACCTGGGAGAAGGCAAGATAATAAAAGACAAATGTGTCTCAGTCCAATGGGACAGAGAGGTGAGCAAAGAATTCATGGCAGTTTGACTGGCACTAGAAATATGCTCAACAGATCTACAATGTCCTGAAGATCTATAATGTTTTGAAGAAATAATAGGTCAAATTGTTAGCAAGTAAAAGGAGGAATGAAGAAAATCACTGGATGAAAAAATATAGCTCCATACATGCATATGGATTGACTTTTAGCCATATCTTTTCCATAGAGAAAGGGGAAAAAGAACAAATCTGGCTCTGTATAGTACAGTTCTTCAACACAAAACAACACACAAAATATCTGGATAATATGAAAATTAAAGCAAATGTTATTTGCTCTTGATATCAATGTCAATGAAGAGTCAAGTGGGACCCAGGTATGTCATGCCATTAGGTTTTTGTTTATATGTTTTCCTGTTTCACATTTGACTTTCTATTCTTACAAACAGAGAAATGGTACTGACTGTGGAAGGAGATTGTGTAGGAAGAACAAGACAGGTCATAATTCAAATTTACCTTATTAGCACATCAACTATCATGCAAGAGATTTGGAAGGGGTGATGGAGTGACTGGTGTTCTCACCACAGAACAGATCCAAGCCATTTACTTCTCATCTGTAGAATTAGATGAGAACTGCAACAATAATATACTATAGGAAGACAGCAAAAGACACTGAGAATTTTCCCAATGTCTCCAATCCCTGCAATAATAAAGGATATTGTTGGATAAAGTTCTCAGAAATTACAGGGAGTAAACCCTCACTCATTTTATGGTATGAACAAAACACACCACAGTGGTCTCTATAAATCTAAATAGGGAGACAATAATCCCTCTTAAACCAATCACCAGATTTGGCTCAACAAAGATGAAGATGTACCAGTGAGCCTCAAAACAGAATTTAGCATCACTAAGAATCACAGAATCACAGAACCACAGAATCACAGAATGGTAGGGGTTGGAAGGGACCTCAGGAGATCATCTAGTCCAGCCCCCCAACCAAAGCAGGTTCCCTACAGCAGGTTGCACAGGAAAGTGTCTAGGCGGGTTTTGAACACTTCCAGAGATAGAGACCACACAACCTCCCTGGGCAGCTTATTCCAGTGC